>NC_035443.2:49095670-49276403 GCF_002127325.2 Helianthus annuus
GGCCCCGTGCCGGGTGAAATTTTTGAAAAAATTTTTTTTTTTTTTTTTTTCGTGTTCGTGTGCATGCCCCTTATCTCCGAATAATGGTTAGACGATTTACCGGTTTCGAATGTATACTTACCTGTACTATGTCGGGTATGAGTTTATTCGTTGACCGTTTGAAGTGCGATTTCCTCTTCCTCATCCTCAATGGATCCTCTGTAGAGTTTCAGCCGTTGGCCATTGACTTTAAATGGTGTCCCATTTCGAGTTTTAATTTCTACTGCACCGTGTGGAAAAACATGGGTGACTGAAAAAGGTCCCGACCACCTAGATTTTAACTTACCAGGAAACAATCGAAGTCGCGAATTGAACAGTAGAACTTGGTCTCCAATCCGAAATTCATTAGATTTAATATATTTATCATGCAAATTTTTCATTCTTTCTTTATAAATTTCGGAGTTAGAATATGCATAATTCCTAAGTTCTTCTAATTCGTTTATTTGACAAAATCGATTCTTACCGGCAACTTCTAAGTCTAAGTTTACGTTTTTAATTGCCCAGTAGGCTTTGTGAGCAATTTCTACTGGCAAGTGACAACTTTTTCCATAGACTAGTTTATATGGGGTTGTGCCTATAGTGGTTTTATAAGCGGTTCGAAAAGCCCATAAAGCGTCATCTAGTTTGTCAGCCCATTCTTTTTATTTATCCCTACGGTTTTCTCAAGTATTCGTTTTAAACCTCGATTAGTCACTTCGGCTTGCCCATTTGTTTGAGGATGATATGCTGTTGAGACCCGGTGATAGACCCCATATCTTGTTAAGATCTTTTCGAGTTGATGATTGCAAAAATGGGTACCTCTATCACTTATTAATGCCTTTGGTGTGCCGAAACGAGAGAACAATTTTTTTAGGAATTTTACCACTACTCTTCCATCATTTGTTGGAAGAGCTTCGGCCTCTGCCCATTTAGACAAGTAATCGACCGCCACAAGTATATATTTGTTTCCTTTTGAAGGTGGGAAAGGTCCCATGAAATCAAGTCCCCACACATCAAAGATTTCACAAACGAGAATGCCATTTTGAGGCATTTCGTTTTTGGAAGAAATATTACCCGATCTTTGGCAGGCATCACATGTCTTTACAAGGTTTTGTGCATCCTTGTAAATGGTTGGCCAGTAAAATCCCGAATCAAATACCTTTCTTGCGGTACTTGCGGCACCATGATGTCCTCCGTATGGACTTTCATGACAATGACGGAGTATTCTTCGTGCTTCATTACCATGGACACACCTTCGGATGAGTTGATCGGCACACATTTTGAAAAGATAGGGGTCTTCCCAAAAGTAATGCTTTACATCAGCAAAGAATTTTTTCCTTTGATGATGTGGCCATCCTTTTGTGACTATACCGCTGGCTAAGAAATTAGCGTAGTCGGCATACCATGGTTCTTGTCTGCTTTCCATCATTTCCAGGGACTCCGTGGGAAATTTTTCGTTGATTTGCTCGTCCCTGGTTGTCTCCAAAGCTGGGTCTTCTAAGCGTGAGAGGTGATCTGCAGCAGTGTTTTCTGCTCCTCTTTTGTCCTTGATTTCAATGTCGAATTCTTGGAGGAGTAGAATCCACCTTATCAAACGGGGTTTTGCGTCTTGCTTTTTGAAGAGGTACCTGATGGCTGCATGGTCTGTATAAACTATTGTTTTAGAAAGAACAAGATAAGAACGAAATTTATCAAAAGCAAACACCACCGCTAGTAACTCTTTTTCTGTAGTTGTATAATTTTCTTGTGCATCATTTAGAGTTTTACTAGCATAATAAATTGGGTGGAAATGTTTTTCTTTTCTTTGTCCCAATACTGCTCCAACAGCAAAGTCGCTTGCATCGCACATGATTTCGAAAGGAAATTTCCAATCTGGTGCTATCATGATAGGTGCATTGACTAGCATTTCCTTGAGGGTTAGAAATGCTTGATTGCATTCCTTGTCAAAGATGAAGGGTGCATCTTTTTCAAGCAATTTCGTTAGAGGTCTTGAGATTTTCGAAAAGTCCTTGATAAACCTTCTATAGAATCCGGCATGCCCTAGGAAACTTCTGATTGCTCGCACGGAGGATGGAGGAGGTAATCGAGATATAGTCTCGATTTTTGCTCGATCAACTTCCATTCCTTCGCTTGAGATTTTATGTCCGAGTACTATTCCCTCTGTTACCATGAAATGGCATTTTTCCCAGTTAAGGGCGAGGTTAGTTTCCTCACATCGGGATAGCATTCGTTCAAGATTATCGAGGCATTGATCATATGAGTCTCCAAAGATGGAAAAGTCATCCATGAAGACTTCCATGGTTTTTTCAATCATATCATGGAAAATGGCGACCATACAACGTTGGAATGTTGCAGGCGCATTACATAGACCGAATGGCATGCGTCGATATGCAAAAGTTCCGTAGGGGCATGTGAAAGTTGTTTTCTCTTGGTCTTCTGGTGCTATCGGTATTTGGAAGTAACCTGAAAAACCATCTAAGAAACAATAAAATTTATGACCGGATAATCTTTCTAACATTTGATCAATGAAGGGCAAAGGAAAGTGGTCTTTCCTTGTTGCTTCATTTAATCTCCTATAGTCTATACAGACTCTCCATCCTGTGACGGTTCTTGTGGGTATTAATTCATTTTTCTCGTTAGTTATTACCGTCATACCTCCTTTCTTTGGGACTACTTGGACGGGACTTACCCACGGGCTATCGGAGATAGGGTAGATTAGTCCGGCGTCGAGTAGTTTGATGACTTCATTTTTAACCACTTCTTGAACATTGGGGTTCACTCTTCGTTGTGGTTGAATCACCGTTTTGTAGTCATCATTCATTAAAATTTTGTGCGTGCACATGGAAGGACTTATTCCCTTAATATCTACAAGCTTCCAAGCGATCGCATTTTTGTGTTTTTTAAGTAGGTTAACTAATTTTTCTTTTTCTAAGCTAGTTAATTTAGACGAAATAATTACAGGTAAACTACCATCTTTGCCTAGAAAAGCATATTCCAAACCCTTAGGGAGTTCTTTGAGCTCGATGGGTGGGTCTTTAGGAGACACCTTATTTTGTGGCTCATCTAGATCAAGAACTTTAAAAGTTTGTTCTATGGCTACCTCTTCGTCGACAAAGTGGTCTTCCTCGTGGTTTGTATCAGGTGGTTCAGCTTCATCTTCAATTAGGGGGTCATTGTTGCCAAAAGGATATTTCATTGAGCGCTCTAGATCTATGCTCCTTTTGAATGCCCCTAATTGAAGAGTTAGAGTGTTGAATTTCCGGTTTTTCAAAGCTTTGTGAGTTTGTACAAAAGGTTTTCCCAAGACTAGGGGGCATCATCTAAGATGACGAAGTCGGTTGGGATTACCATTTGATTTGTTTGAACCAAAATATCTTCGACTACACCGATTGATTTCATTACTTTTCGGTCGGATAGAAAAATGGGTATTTGAAGTGGAGTAAAATCACTAATACTTAACTTTTCAAAAATGTAGTTGGGCATTATGTTAACACAAAGATCTTTATCAATAGTTACATTACTAATAAACGAATTTTGAAAGAAACATGGAACCGGTGTGATGTTAATTTCAAAAGGATCTTCTTTTATTAGCGAGGTTTGATCATTAGTTAACTTAACACTTACCATTTCTTTGATTTTAGCACTAGTGTTTAACTCTTTTAAAAACTTAGCATGAGGGGTTATTAAACAATGGTTTTCGAAAGTAGGTGACAAGAGAATAATTTCATCTAAATTAGACTCTTCTTGAATTTTAACATTATCGGACTCACCATTTTCGTTGTTTAACTCATGTCTCTGTTTTTCACTTTCTTGTTCTTCCATTTTTACATTTTCAACTATCTCTACGTTATTATTACTTTTTAACTCTTCTCTCGCGCGGGATTCCTCTTCCCTTGCGCGAGATTCTTTCATGCAACGTTCGATAGTTTTAATGTGTTCTAATATCCTATTGGTCACTTCGGTGAGATTGAAAGAATTTGGATCCTCTAAGCTTGAATCCGGTTGTTCGATCCTTGGTTCCTCATAGTACTCATATGAAGTAGATGGTTCACACCATTGTTCTTCATTATAAGTATATGATGGATAAGGGTCGAAACTTTGTTCTTCATAGTACTCATATGAGGTGGGTTGTTCACGCCATGGCTCCTCATAATAAGTGTATGAAGGTGGTGGCTCATATGTTGAATCTTCAAAGTATGAGTATGAAGGCTCATACCTTGGTTCATCAAAATATGAGTATGAGGAAGGAGGTTCATACCTTTGGTCTTCATAGGATGTGTATGAAGTTGATGGCTCGTACCTGGGCTCCTCATAATGGTTGTATGAATTGGATGGTTGATATGAGTTATTATATTGAACCGAGTGTGCATTACGACAATTAGTGCAATAATTACCCCTATAATCATCCTCATCATAGGTGTAGTTGTAACCTCTTGAGTATTGATCCATAGGAATCACTCAACAGACTACAACTGAGTCTCGGGACCAGAAAACAAAAATAAGACGGAAACAGAAGCTGGACACGGCCCCGTGTTGGGTGAACACGGCCCCGTGTTCAGGGACTGTATCTGGGCGTTTTAATTAAATTAACTGATCACGTTGAGCACGGGGGCGTGTTGAGTGAACACGGCCCCGTGGTCAGACTCTGTATCTGGGTGTCTACTCTAAAAATATGCAGCACGGGGGCGTGTTCAGCGAGCACGGCCCCGTGTTCAAGCTACTGTAAATGTAAAACTAAACTAAAATGCAGAAAAAAAATGCGCGCGTTTTGAAAAGGTTTTGAAAAACTGATTAGGCCGTCGATTTTAAGCTTTCTTAAAATCCTTGTGTCCCCGGCAACGGCGCCAAAAACTTGATGTGCGTGAAGTGTGTTATATTTTTAGATATATATTTAAGCCCTTTTTACACTTTTAGCCAAGTTTTAAATTTATAAAACACGATATTTACTAACACTAAACACACATATGGGCAAGTGCACCCATCGTGGACGTAGTATAGTGTTGGTAAGATACCGAGGTCGTCCAAGGACACAAGAGCTTTTAATACCGGTTTATCCTCAACGTCTAATCAAATCAAAAAGTTAGAAAAATGTTTTAAACTAAGAAAAATAAAAAACTAACTAATTGCTGAAAAAGAAAATAAAATAAAAACAGATAGACAAGATGAATCACTTGGATCCGACACGTGTATTAGTATAACCTTTGATTATTTTCGCACTTTTGCACTTGTTTAAGAGATTATCTTAGTTATTGTAGTAGGCCCCTCTTTTGAAGGCGACGTTACCCTCAACCCAGTAGTTTGAGTCAGCAAGGATACAATCCTAAAGGGTCGGATTATTGAAAGATAATGAATTAAGTTATTAATGCAAATTATGGTAGGCCCCGCTTTTGGCGGTGACGTTACCCTCGGCTAAGTAGTCTGAGTCAGCAGGGATACAGTCCTAAATAGCCGGGTTATAGTATTAATAGTAGTTAGCTTATGAGGGGGTCAAAGAGTTTGGATCCCCGCCATCCAATACCCATGGGCATTGGAGGCGGTCCTATTAAATTTGACCCAGGTCCCAAGCAGGACCTCTAAACGCTGAACAAGGGCAAGACCTTTACCAAACCGTTCCCTTAACCCCCGACCAGGTAGCCAACATACCTCCATATAGACCGTGGAGATATGAATGGTGAAAATCTTTTATTTTATATAGACAGTAAAATAATGCCAAGACACCACGGACAAACGATAAGGAAAGATCACCTTCAACATAAGTAACTAGTTATTAAAGTCATTAATACAAAACCAAATAAAAAGTGCAAAAGATTAAAAATAAAAAGTATTATACTAAACACTTGTCTTCACCAAGTGATGTAAGAGACTTAGGCAAACATGGCCTTGATTGTCAAGAACTCTTACGATCAATCTTGGATCCCGAGACGACTCACACACTCTATGATGGACAATGGATGATGGTGGTGGATGATGGTGTTATGGTGGTGATGGGTGGTGGATGAAGTGTGAGAGAGGTGGTGTGCCAAGGGATGAGAGAGAATGAAGCCAAGCTCCTCTATTTATAGGCTGGACAGAACGCTGGACACGGCCCCGTGTTCGCTGAACACGGCCCCGTGCCCGTCTGACATTCTCTCTCCTCATTAATTGTAATTGCGAATTACAATTAATGCGCCTGCTGTACTTTCAACACGCCCCCGTGTCCGCTGGGCACGGCCCCGTGGTGAGCAATGGAAGCTTCTACTGGTTTGTCTTTTCTGCTGCTTCCTGGGCACGCCCCCGTGTTCACTGGACACGGGGCGTGTTCAGGCTCTGTTCTCTTCTCTTTGTCTTGGGAGGTGCCGTTGAGGGTCCGGGCAGTTTTCTTTTGTTCCTTTTCTTGTATTTATGGTAGAATTAGTGGTCTTTTTGCTTCTTTTGTGATTTTGAGCTCATTTCATCCTGAAAATACAAAAGGAAGACAAAAACACTCTTTTTCCAACATTAGTACTTAAAAAGGGTTAGTTTTATGCCTTAATTGATGTGTTTTATATGTTGCATTTTACACACATCAGGAACCGTGATGCAGTCAAAGTCCCCAATTTGGAACCAGGAGCAGCTGGTGCCGGTTGCATAGATTGAGTCTGATGGACGTGTTGTTGTTAGTATTATAAGTATAATGATAAAAATTTTTGTCTATGTTTATATGTAAAATATGATGTGAAATTATTAAATGAATTCACATTCGCATTATACTTAAAATTTACATTAAACTTGTCGACTGATTAAGTTTAGACACAAGAGAAGCATAACGACTGATTAAGTTTTAGCGGCAGCCGCGCCGCTGCGTTTGCCTGCAGCCGTGCCCGTTGCGGCGTCTGGGCAGGTCAAAAGTCAGCTAAAGTGTACATTTTAAGTTAAGTCTATTCTTGGTAAATATACCTTGGTACCCGAGATGAAGAGGAAATCCTGAGGTCTAGATGGATCAAAGAATTCCATTTTCTGTTACGTCTTGTCATACGCTGCCACCTGAAATAGCAAACTCGAGTAACTCAAATAGTATCACACTATCACTTTGTATCCAAACAGACCCTAAGTAACTTGATGATGAAATTATGAAGCAAGTACCTTGAAAGGGAGAATGTTTAAGCGTTCAAGTCCAGATAGCCATGCTAAGTACCTTCTTTCCATGGTCAACATTATAGAGATCTCTTTTCTCGACCGGATGACCCATGCCAGCTGGATCACGGCCCACTATGTAAAAGTTATTGGATCTTAGAAGTCTAATAGCAGTAGACGGTTTGACTTTTGAGGTCACACTGTGGGCTACATATCAAATTCAGGTCCACCGAACTCCGATCGGAGACCAACCATCAGTTTTTTGACCCTCTCCGACACATGTTCTGACAGAAGGGCCCACACCGAATACACGTCTTTCTTTGGCTGTTGTATATCCATGAAAGTGCCAAGATAATATATATAAAACTCTACCGGCAAAATCATCCAAAACAAATAACATTTTAAATGAAGCTTACCTCACTCCATGATTACTTGTTCCAGCTGCCTTCATCTTTCTACCAAAGGTGTCGTAATTCCATTGTATGCTTACACTGCTTATAATCATCAAACCAAACACTTTCATCACATATTTAGACCAAAAGTAACATAAACTAAACTAATAAAACTTCAAGTACTCTAATCAGATCCATAAAACGTATAATCCTTTAAACAAAACTAAAACCTCAAATCTAACAAAGCAGTCATGCCATATATACTTCAATCATGAATCTTTCTAGTATCTATCAACACCATTTTACAACTTCTTTTAAAAACATACCTTGCAGTCATGCCATATATACTTTATAACATCCGAAACACTTTCAACCGCTGCGTTACGTGACACTTGCTCTTCAGCCGTTGGAGACAGAAAATCACAGAAATCTAATATTTCTACAACAAAACAGTTCTTAATATTAATCCAAAACAGCTTCTAAATATTATAACATCATAGTAAGACAAAATAACTACACTAAAAAACATGAAAGCCACAAGCTTTTATAGTAAGTATAGATTACGCCTCAATGCCAATAAGAGTTCAGTTTATACCACACACTATACACCTAAACGAAAGCCACAAGCTAAACACTTCACCAACATCAACAAAACCAACAACAATCCTTTATCTAACATACTATATAAGTAATCCTTACAACTAAACCTATAAACTCCAACATACACATACAATAACAAATAACTAAGACTTCAAGCATTAAATTATTTACCGATCCAGAGCGACAGATGTAGACATTATCCGTCAACTGAGTGATCTTATCAGACGCCCTATTAGCCACGTACAACCCTAACACAAACAAAATTTCAATCATCAAATCAATACACAACATCTAACGATTAAAACAACTAACCAAACATGTTACATGCTATTTGTGTATAAATGACAAATTAGCCGCGTCCATACACAACATCTAACGATTAAAACAACAAACTAAACATCGATCAACAGCCAGCATAGTTGCTTTGAGGAATTCCTTTTGGGTTTCAAGTCTAGCGAGAGATCGCAATCGGCCCAATCCTTCCTCTTGATCATTGACTGCAGATTCAGAGTGAATATCTTGTGATTTGATGAGTGAATATCTGGAGAAAGCATAACAATTAACAATCTGAATTTCGAAACTACATAGCATATTCTAGAAACCAGCCAGTTGTAATATGTTTGTGAAATCAGTATAGATAACATTTTCATCATCATAACACTTGAGAAAACATCAATAATACAATTGTCAAACCATGTATTTATCATTCCTAAAACAATCATAGTCTTTTAAACTAAGAAAAATATGCTCACCTGCAAACATCGTTAAAAGGGCCATGATTTCAGAAATTTTAACAATAAATTGATGTCCTTGTCTGAAAATCTACTTCCATGACAACATGATGAGTCCTTCAATATCTTGGCTATGGCACCCAATCAGTAAACAGAACAAAGGAAGTAGAAGAATCAATAAACCTTATTCAAACAAACAACAAATAAAACATATACAGATATAAACCCTAAAACATCAAACAATCAGTACGGCTGTACGGGTAGACTTACAGATGGAACCAGTACGGATAAACCCTAGATCTGAGCGAATCCACTGAAACTGAAGATTTTGAGAGGTGAAACTCATTCGATCTGCCGTCGTATAGAGAGATCTGGTATCACTAAGAAAGGCATATCTTGAATCGCCATCGATCGCCAAAGAGAGAACAGAGGATGAGAAGTGGTTGAGAATGAGAGAATTTAGGTTTGAATTTCAATTTCATAAGTGACATATGGAGCCAGAAACAATTAATGCAAAAAACACTTCCCTATGCAGTTCAAATTTCCGCCCAATATCTCTAAAACACACTAATATATATTTTATATTTTCTATATATTATATGATTAGAAAAAAAATTAATAGAATATATTGAAAATTTAATTGTTATTTATGACATCAGCTAAACCTACATGGCATATCTAGTTGATTGACACGTATGCAAAATTACATCAGCTCTACTTCTCCTTTTATATATAGTTAGATTATGTTTGTTATAAATATAGAGTACAATTGTCTGTTGCTTTATAACCTAGTGGCATTTTGGGGGTGGATAAAGTTTTGCGACCAATAAGTCTTGGGTTCGATTCCCACAAGGAGGGTTTTTCTCATATTTATTGGGTTTTCTCTTGAATTCGTATATAAGCATTATTGCCTAGTGAATATGGATATGATCGGGTAGTTCGATGATACGATAATACTCCAATGATCTATCAGTAATTCAAATTTGTTGTTAAAAAAATGGATGTCAAATCAAAAGTAAATATTTAGAATATATATATATACACACACCTAAAGAAAGTCTTGATGACATAATAATATTTTAAAACTCTTTGATATTAAATAAGTGTTCCACTGTTTTCCAGTCTCTCCCCCTATAAATGCACCTTCTCCCCTGCTTTTTAACACCAATCCACCATCCACTCCCACCCTCCGCATCATCTTTCTCATGGCTGATCTCACATTTGGGCATGTCACAAAAAAACTCTTCAACGCTCTAATGACTTTTGCTTTTGCTTTAGGTAATTCCTTTCTTATTATATATTCCTTCCCCATTTCTTGATTCTTCTCTATTTTTTTTTTTTTTTTCATTTTAACTTACAAGCGAGATTTTAATCCCGGAAACAGGAGGAGCGGTCATTGGAACAATCACGGGTGCAATAAAAGGGCAAACCACGGAAACCGGTTTAGTACGTGGTGCGGGTGTGGGTGCAGTCACTGGTGCGATCACAGCGTTGCAGGTTATGGACATGATGCTTAATGGCGAACCCTTTTCCAAGGTTCTTGTTTGTTTGTACCTCATCATGCACACGTAGTACAAATAAATTTAACGTGCTAAACGTACAAATATTATTCTTACTCTATAGTTTTGAACTAGTTCATTTGTTGTAATGTAATTACTCTGGTTCAAAACTCTAGAATAATAATAATAATATTATTATTATTCTAGTTATTTGTGCATTTATTAGGTTAAATATATTAGTACCGGATCTCATATCTGATAAGATTAGATACGCAATTAATTAACGTAAAATGATTTGCAGGTAGCATTGTTACATAGTCTTTTGAACGGGAAAGTGTTCATTGAATGGGTCAGTCCGGCTATGCTTAAAGCTTATCAATGGCAGGTAAATTAAAGATTTGTATAAAATATATATGATCCAACTGTTTATATTTTTTTTTACACATGGTGGGGTTGGTTTTATATGTTCATAGATTCTTGAATCTTTGATTTAGGGTGATCAGGGCGTAGTCAGTGACCCCATGCGGGGACCTCCTCCACCGAAGAGTGGTGGTGCCGCCAATCAATCGGTGACCAACATAGGGGACCAAAATCGGTGGGGATTCACCGAAGAGAGGGAGGAGAGAGGGAAGGGTTGGACCAATGAGAAATTTCCTTTTTTTTAATAAAAAACCAAGTCATCTAAGAGGGGAGTGCCGCCATCAATTTAGGGTGTTAGGGGAGTTTAAGAAGGGAGTTGACGTGGCACACGAGGATTGGTTATGCTAAAGAGAGGGGCCTCCCCTCTTAGGGGAGTGCCCCTTACACCCTTACAAACATTTGATGGGGTCGAAACACGGAAACATATGAAAGGACAACCTAAACTAATTATGTTTTTTAGGGGATCAGTTTTAGCTTTTATTTTTTATTATTATTATTATTATTATTATTATTATTATTATTATTTTTTGAGGTTGAATTTTAGCTTTTATTTTTTATCAATTATTTTTTGATTTGATACGAAATTGATATAAAGTCATACATAAAAGTTTATGAGCTCGATTTATACAGAGCTAATACATAAAAGATACATATTCACATAAAGAGGCTTCTATCCAAACAGAGCGGAAGTTATATCTATTTTAAGTTTGATCTGTTTTAAGTCATCTGCTGGATCAACTTTGTGTCTTAATAAACTCGTACTTGATAAATTTTGTGGGCAAGTCGTGTTTTGCATTATTGGTATACAAAGTTGTCAAAACATGTCTAGTCTAACCGGTTTAACCAAGAACAATTATGTTAAGGGAATCGGTAAAACCATGTGGGAACCTATTTATATGTTTATGCATATATTAATATGTTTTTTTTTTGTGATGTATACAGACTAGTGGCATGGAAACAACTTTTGGTGACATGTTTGAAATGGAGAACAATGGGACAAGAGGGTTATCTGAAGACACAATAAAGAGATTACCAAAACGCGTATTTGAGAACTCATTGAAGACGAGTCAAGGAGACGAGACAAACTGTGCAATTTGCTTACAAGATTTCGAGATAAAAGAAGAAGGACGGGAACTACCAAGTTGTAGACATGTATTTCACGTAAAGTGCATCGACGAATGGCTAATTAGGCAGGGATCATGCCCTATATGTAGAAGGGATGTTTAAACAACCTTACTTAATAGTAAAATGATTACGTAAGGGATAAGTATGGTGGTTGCAAACAAAAATGTTGCATTTGAACATAGCTAGTAATAGTTATAGTCATGTGGTTTCAGTGGCGGATCTAGAAAATCCGCTAAGCCGTAACGTTTTATAAATAAGCAGTAACGAAATCGAAAAAACGTCAAATTTTTCCAAAATTTACACTAATTTTACACTACCGTCGGAGCGCCAAGCCGTAGCGGAGGTTGCCCCTACTTACACTGTATGTCCGCCACTGTGTGGTTTGGTGGTTGAATGGATGTATATGATGGTTACTAGAAACTTTCTATGTTATATCTTGTTTGTAAATTGGCATTCACAAGTTTTTTGAAAATTTGATTTGGTGAAATAACTTGTATAACAAGTTTAAAATAAATCTACTTGTGCACATGAGCATACATATGAACTCATTAATATGTTGAAGATGACCATTACACCCTTTATAAAACCTATACTTGTTTAAAATTTTTGTCTCTAGTCACCAAAAAAGGCAAGGATAAACTATATGGTAGATAAACATTATATATACGTATTAATATCACTATAGCTTTTGTTGACCAATAAGAGTTAAGATGTTTACGTTAAGTTAAAGCGCAGTGAATGAATTTGGACCGTTAGATTGAGGGATTAGATCTTCACCATTTCTTTTAAGGCGTGAAAAATAAGGAGAAAGAGTTTGATTTTTAGAGAGTAATGTGGGTCTTATTTTGAAACCAAATTCAACACCCAACCCCCTCTCTCATTTGTTCTCGACATTTGTATAATGTCTATATCTGCACACTATTCTCTCTTATTGTTCTGGACTTTTCTATATTTTCTCTGTTTGCTCTCTATTCGCTCTTAAGCAACACCGTCACCATCACCACCATCTCTCCCACCGTCTTTTCAACCATTATCACCTGTAACAACCTAAAACTTTTATATATCTACTGAAATATTTATTTAAATCATAAAAGAAATTTTTTTTATTTATTTTAATCATAAATTGAGAAATTCTCATATAATTGTATTGGTATAAACTAGATTCCATTATTGTGGTTGGTTGTACTAAAAAAGTATACAAAAGTCAAAATGAAGGGTTAATTTGAATAAATCCAGCTGTTGTGGTTGAAGTCCAAACAAAGCTACTTGAGGGACTTAAATTGGCATTGTGGCAAACTTCTCTATACAACCTTTTTTTTTCAATTTTAGAAGGATTTAAGTGGTTTTATTTATAAACACAAATCATGCTTTCTAAAAAGTGATAATAAATAAGACATCTAATAGCTTAATAACATCTCATATGTTAATTAAAACATGTTGCTTATATATCATTTTAATTAACCAAGATTACATATGTATGAGTTCTTGATAGATTTTAACCTAGTGAGGAATTTGTGTTATAACCATCATTTATTTTTGAGAATTGATTATAGTCAAATTTATTATCAATTATTACTATTATTATTACTATATATTA
Source organism: Helianthus annuus (assembly GCF_002127325.2). Lineage (NCBI taxonomy): Eukaryota > Viridiplantae > Streptophyta > Magnoliopsida > Asterales > Asteraceae > Helianthus > Helianthus annuus. The sequence goes on from NC_035443.2 coordinate 49,109,145, forward strand.
ATAAACGAAATGAAATGGATAGTGATTTTATTATTATTGTAATAATATATAATTTTTTAATACTTTTATTATTTTAATATTATAATAATAGTTATTTTCTTTACTTTTTAATTTTAATCCTTTTTTTAATATCAGTGGTTGGGATAAGCTTGGTGTCAACCGGTATCGAACCAGTACTGGTATCGAAAATATCGGTACGGTCCTGTTCGTTATCAATACATGAAGGTAAAAACGGCACTAATACAGAAAACGTCAAAAGTTAGTGCCGAATTGATATTGAAAATCTTTTCGTTCAGGAAATTCGGTGCTGCTACCCGGTACCAGCTCATCCTTAATCACGGTTACCGTACGAACAACGGTATCGTACAACTTTTTTTTATTGATTTTTTTTTAACTTTTAAGTTTTTTAGTTTCAGGGGTAGGGATGAGCTCGGTGCCAACCGATACAGAATCGGTACTGATACCGAAAATACCGGTTACGGTATATGAAGGTAAAAAACGGTAGTGAACCTGTACCAGGAACGCCAAAAGTCGGTACCGAATTGGTACTTAAGATCTTTCGGTTCAGCAAATTTGGTAACGATACCCAGAACAATTTGCTCATTTTTTACCACGGGTTTCATACGAACAACATCGTTACTATACAACTTTTTTGGTTGATTTTCTTTCGGTTATCTTTTAGTGTTTTTTTTCTACATCGTTACAGAACAATTTGCTCATTTCTGACCACGGGTTTTATTCTTGTCAGCAGTTCCGTTCGCAACATGCTCGTAGTGATTTCAAAACACATGTAAACACAGACTAAATAACAAAAGAAATTCGCCGCAACGCGGCGAACTTCTTTAAACCTAGTATATATTAATAATACAAACTTATTAATAGTGAATATATAGTTTTTTTAATACTTTTACTATTTTAATATTATAATACTAATTAATTTTCATACATTTTCATATTTTTATTAACTTTAATGAAAAATTTTAGTATCACGGGTTGAGATAAGCTTGGTGTCAACCGGTATAGAACCAGTACCGGTATCAAAAACACTGGTACGGTCATGTTCGATATCGGTACATAAAGATAAAAAACGGCACCAGCCTACTACAGAAAACGCTAAAAGTCGTATCGAACTAATGAATAGTGCTTGGCACATTAAGAAGTTGCCATATGGCAACTTTTTTTATTGTTTTTCATTTATGTTATACATTTTTTTCTCTAATAACTGGCGTTTGTTAACTTAAAAAAAAAAACTAAATTCGTAACTTTACTTAATTTTTTCAGGCGTTTCGTTGCAAATTTTGTTGACAACAAAGTCGCATTCAAAATATAGTGCACATTTTGTTTTTTTATATATGCTGTAACTATATGAGTGCATGCTAGTATCGTGATGGTATCCTAACAAACCGAACCGATTCCTACCAAACAGTTGTTTTCAATCGATGTAGATCAAATGTTGATATTCTTTTGGTCATATCACGATTTGATTTATTTGTTTTTTTCATTTTTTGGTTGTTATAACGAGCATCTGTACTGTAACATAACAAGATGAAGCGATACCAATCAAATTCCTGTCGCGCAGCATGGGGAATCCACCGGCGCAACGCACCGGTTTTGATAGCCCTAGTTTGGATGAAATCCAAAGGTAATTTGATTGTTATTTTCGAGGAAAAGAAGTGGAGAAATCGATTAAATCTGACCAAAAATGGAAGTTTGGTGACTTAATTTACTAAATTGACCAAGAACAGTTTTAAATTATCAAGTATACTTCCATAAGTGTTTTCAAACAAGAACTGATATGGAAAGGTGATCAACCTCTTTTAAGTGGATTTCAAAACTAACGGATTAGGCTGGTTCAAAATGAGAAGATGAAGCTCGGATCCACTCTTATGTGTTCGAACATGATCAAATGTTTTACAATAGTTAGGTGGGGGGTTGAGTTCAATTGGCAAAGCCATTGGAGTTAAGGTGTTGCTCCTTTGAGGCAAGGGTTCAAGCCCCGTCAAAGAAGAATTTGGTGTAAGTTAAGCATTTTAAAGAAAAATGGATTACAATAATTAACTTTAGTGGTATAGGCTAGATACCAAAGTGAAGAAATATGCAAATAGTGGACCACCTTAAAGACTTTGATCTTCATTAAAAGGCATGGAGGATGTTGACTGTTGATCATCACAAACCTCTTACTTGAAGACTTGTAAAGACATCGAGGATGAGTCCACTGATCGAGTCGTTTAGAATCATTTATCAAAAGTTTATGTAAGAAGTCAAAATTTGATTCAGGGTGTATCGTGTCGCTTAGAATTTATACATGTAGTCAGCAGCGCTCTCAAAGTTACATAGGCTGCACTATCATAAAATATTACTACATCATTCATTTCTTCTTCTTGGAAACAGATTTTCTCTTTACCTTTTTAAACCCTAATCCACTCTCCTGCCAAAAGTTTAAATACAAACATACATTGCATTAAGTGAAATTTGTGAAGGATCATTAATCATAAGTTTATAACTTACAAAGTTAAAATAGTAGGATGAAAAACATACAAGCACATATACCTTTTTGTACTGTATGTATGCTACTCGGCCAGTCAACTCCTGGCCGCTTTTACCAACATAGACCTGAGATTGATAAAAAATTGGTTCGGTTAATAAATAATATGCCAGTCTTTGAAGATTGCCATTTTCCTTATAAATCATTCTATCCAACAAACAAGCTTACTGTTGTAATAATATGGTTTTTTAACTCTTTATTATCATGTCTAGTAAATTATCATTTATAAAAAAAATAAAATAGAACCTGGAAAAAAAGATTTACGGGTCAACCCAACCAAACATACCCTTTTAACCCGTAATTTCTTTTTTCCAGTTTCTATTTTTAAATAAATGATAATTTACTAGATAAGAATATAAGATAATAAAGAATTAAAAACCATATTATCACAACAATAAGCTAATTTGTTGAATATCATGATTTATAAGGTTGTATGCTTTAACAATACACATTGGGCGATTTTCAACGGGTATAAATTTACCCATTTGACCCGTTAGAGATGAATTCATAACCGCCACAATAACCTCATTCATAAGTAAATCGGTCTAAACTGCCATCTCTAATCAAATCCCTTCTAAAAAGCACTTAGAATGACATTATCATACAATCGCATAATATTATACAAATATTAAATCGAGTATTTTAAACACTTAAAGGGATATTCAACATTTCAACTTACTCTCTTTCCATCCGAACCAGTTATCCAATGACCAGCACTTTGGCGAGCTGTATGAACCTTTCTTTTCGCAGCTCCTTTTGTTGTCACTTTATCAACACCAAGCTTTGGATTCACCCAACCATGTGACATCTCTTCGGTGTTTGATTTTCTTAAATCTTTCCTGCTAGTTGAACTTTTCTTGTCTGTGAGAGTTCTGGCAGCTTGTTTTGAACTTTCACCGAAGCTAAATTGTCCCCTAAGACCAATACAAACATGTCACCGACAAAAATGTGCAATAAAACTCCATAAAAAAATTTCAACCACATAATGAAAGAAAGTCAAGCTGAGTTTACATATAATCAATCTTTGCTGTACCGGGCTGCTCAAGATCCATGTTTAACATGCTGCCCAAAGGGGAAAAATAAGGTAGCCGACTTCTAACAAGCTCTTGGATCCTTGGATCATCATGAAAGAAGTAACAATAAGCATTTGGGAAATCTTCCCGTGCATTTGAAACATTTTGCTTTCTCTTTACATGTTGAGGAAGATCATCAAACTTCCTAAGATTTGAATTCGAATCTGATCCATTGCATTTCCTACTGACAACAGGATCATAACAATCTGAGTCAGAATCAGTCGAATGAAATCCTCTAGGAGTACCGGCAGATAACTTTGGAAACACTGCATTGATGCAGCATGCTGGCACCGGCTCTCGGTCATTCGAACTGGTATAGACCACATGGTGTTGTGTATGAAGATGTTGATCTGATATCAACCACACAAACTGCAGGCATTAGAAGATTGATACAAAGAAATTCAAACCTAATTAGTGTCAGAAGTATCAATTTGTTTGGTTTCAAAAGTATGTTTTTCATTATAATTTGCCTTCTAGATGTTGGTTGGGTTTAACATTATACTGATCTTACAGCTCTTCAATACACACGCATAGGGCTGTAAACGAACCAAACGAACACGAACATTGCCTTGTTCGTGTCCGTTCGTTAAGGAATGAGTCTGTTCATGAACGCTTACTGAACGAGATTTCTTGTTTGTGTTCGTTCATTAAGGAAATGAATGTGTTCATGAACTGTTCACGAACACTTACCGAACATAAAGGAACGCAAACGAACGCAAGAACACAAACAAATGTTCATGAACATACATGAACACAGACGAACGTTCATGCACACAAACAAACACAGGCAAACATATATTCATTTTAGGATAAAATCTGCATTTCTCATCACAAATGAGGAATGTTGGAGAAGGAGTATATTCAAAATTTATAAAAAAAAAAAAACTAAAACCAATATAACATATAAAAATCTATAAGTGAACAAACATAAATGAAAACATTACCGAACGTTCACGAACATAAACAAACGGACGCATCCTCTGTTCATGTTTGTCCGTTTAGCTTAACGAATGAAATTTCTTGTTGGTGTTCGTTCATTAAATAAACGAACGGACATAAACGTAGTGGCGGATCTAGCCCAAAAAATTTAGGGGTATCCCATGTTTTTGGGATTAGGGGTATCCTTTGTATAAAACAAAAAAAACACTACGTAGACGGGGTTGAGGGATAGACTGTGCTACCCCTGCTTCTACACTATCTCCGCCCCTGCATAAATGAACTTCCTGCCGAACGGTTCACAAAATGTTCGCTGAATGTTCGATTCGGTCACAGCCCTCCACACACACAAGTGTGTGTGTGTAAAGTACGATAAAGGCACATTCATAGTTATTAAAGGCGCTAGGCGGACTCAAAGCGCATAGGCCTTGCCTAGGGCCTAAGCGCAAAAAAAGCGAGCGTCTGACAAAAATAAAGTGCATAATGAAATAAAATTAAAATATATTATGTATTAGAAAAAGTAAAACTATTCTTCAGACAAAATTAACAAAATCTTTTATATAACACCTTATATCATCTATTTAATACCAAAAGTTCTAAAATATTAGTGTAGAAAAGTAGTTTTCCTTGGATGAAAGTAGAAATCTGGCTAAAATCTTGTCGGAATTTAGAGAATTTGGCCGGAAAGTCTCAGGAATCTAGGAATCGCGCCGGAATGTGCTCCTGAAACATCACCTGGAGAATTAAAGCGCAATTTCTTCTACTTAAAGCGCAACTGCCTCGCCTCGCCTGAAAAATGGGCCTAGGCGCAAGAGGCGATGGCTTTTAACAACTATGGGCACATTCATCTCAGAATAATTGATATGTTGTAAACCGCATAATACATGTACACCTATTGTTTTGAATGCGCTACATAAGGCTGTTACATTTATCTCCTACAGGCTACAACCTATGTAGAAGTGTATTATACGGTTTTCACATTTCTCACAACGCGTCGAATGTATATACCTATTGCTTTTAATGTGGTACACAAGGAGTTATGTAGTTCTATCCTAGTCTCCTACAACATATGTACAAGTACAAGTGCATTATGCGGTGAATGAATAATATATGCATAAATTATCACCTCTACGCCTATCTTCCTGTGAAGAGAACACACTGATATCTTCATCATCAATAACCGCTGTAGAATGCAACTCCGACACCGGTGATGATGATGACGTGGCGCCGGTGAGCCTACGCCGGCGGCGCTTCTGGTTCGGGTGCGAATCCGGATACTCAGGCTCCGAATCGTCGACAATTAGGGTTTCAAAATCATGACCGTTGTGTTGGAACGTTGCAAAAGGTAGAGAGAAGTGGTTGGAAGAAGAAGGATCTGTATCTAGAGTTACAACTGGAGTTGTTTGGGGTTCTGAATCGAATAGGTCACAATCGAGACCTAACGAGAATGAAGGTGGTTCGAAGTCTGCCATTATTTGGAAAATAGATGAACTGGTGATGTTTGGAAGATGAATTTCGGTGTCATTGCAGTTCTTCTTCAAAACTTTTGATTTCCATGGTTTAATGTGTCATCCTTGAACAATATGATATTGACAACTGTAGTCCCTACAGAGTAGATTTGTTACGAAAGTGTGACACACACCTAAATAAAAAGGGGTGTTTGTTTTTCAGAAAAACCTCTTCTGACCTCTTATATCTGCGCCGCGCAGATCATGCATAGACGTTTAGCTCTGCAGACCGTTTGTTTTTTAGAAGACATTTCATTAAAAAATGTCTTCAAACCTCTGTGTGTACTCTTCCCCACGCAAACATGGTCCAATGTCTTCCCACCTCTTCTAACCTCTCCCAACTCTCTCTCCACCCCACTCCTCCTAATCTCAAAACACACACCCCTTCCCCACCTCAACGCCATTGGTCACCACCTCCTCCTCTACAGCCACCGGCAACACCTCCCCTGAAAATCTATGAATCTGTTTCTTATTTTCACATCAGTTGAATCAAAATCTTTATCACAGTCTTTAATCTTTGGTTGCTTCGATTTCTTGTGAATCAAAGGCGATAGCTTTCTTCAATCGCTAGTTAGAGAGATGAGTAAAATCAAAGACATCTTCATGTACAGGTGAACGTATTCAATTTTTCATTTTTTGTCATCAATTAAATCGATGTTTCCAACTTTTGATTTGGGTTATGGCTGAATTTGTTGAAGGAAGAATCAAATCTGAACCTTTTCGTTTCTGGTTTTTGATCGAACATTTACTAATTTTTTTATCCGTCTTAAATTGGCTTGCTCCGATTCCTGAAAATCTATGAATCTGTTTCTTATTTTCACAAAAAAGTTGATGATAGTAGGTAGGAAAAAGCTGGTGTTAATGGTGGGTTTGAGTTGGTGGTTTGAAAATCTGAAATGTTCAAGAGAAAGGGGTTTGGGAGAAGAGAAAGGGAAAAAAAGTTTGCAGATGTGGGGTAAAGAAGTGAGATAATCAAACACTCTTTTTATTACACTCCGCAGACATTTGGTCCACCTCTTCTCATACAGATGTTTGCAAATGTGGTCCGCAGACTGCATGTAACACCCCGTGTTTCGAAAGTCAAAGTCAAAGTCAAGATTGAAGTCAAAGGAAGAAAAGATTGCTAATTGTGATCTGTCACTCCTTGCTCAATTCCTGTTTTGACTTATTTGACTCGTAGTTAGTCTAATTTATGCTTAACGTTAGTTGTATTATGTGGAGTATCTATTAATAATCGAGGATTGTTCGATATTTATCGCAAGGTTTTATCGCTTTATCGCTTATCGCAATCGCGCTTGCGGATCGAATTACGCGTTCTGGATATTATTTTATATGTGTGTGCCTTTTATGTGTTACTTATGCATGTTTGTTTATGTTATGTTGTGGTGATTAATCGAAACGCGAATTGCAAACGCTGAACGCAAATAATTTAAGATGATTGTATGTTAGTTATAGTAGTTGGGATTAAAAGTAATTTGAATAAGAAACTCTATCGCATCGCAACGCTCGCAATCGCAATCGAAACAGCAAAACTCGTCGCACCGAACGCTCAGACCAAGTGACCGATCGACCGGGCGACCAGCAGTTCGATCGAGCTACAGCTCGATCGATCAGCTAGTCGGCCGGGCTGCCAGCCGATCGACCAGCTCCTTTCCACTTTGGGTAACCCTATAAATACCCCCTGTCCACATCAAACTTTCCACTTTTGCTCTCTGACGTCCGACCAGCGCTTCAACCTTACTTTTTTCCCGATTTCTCTCAATTCCGGTAAGATCTCAACCTAAATATTGTACATCTTTGATCAACACTCGATTCTACACATTTCTATCTTTTGAATCTTAACTTTTAACCGTGAAATCATTAGATTTGAGGTGTTCTAGGATGATGTCATTATGGTGTTCTTGAAGAACTTCATGTTTTGGCCTCAATCCACCGAGAACAACTTAGATCTAACTGATTTTCACATAAACAAACAAAGATCTTCCAAAAGATCTAAACATATTCACGGTGAAAAGGAATGAGAGAAGGTTTTCCAACTTTCTTTCAACTCTTTTACACTCAATGCACTCAAAACCGATAGAATCGGAGCTTGCACCGACTTCCTACACATTCTTGTGGTTGTGTTGGTCCAAGATCTGGATTCTATCCACGAGGTTAACGATCTCGGGTTAGGCATGAAACGCCATCTCGGACAGTTAACTAGTCGGAGTTGGGTGATTCTTGTCCGATCAGGTTACTAAGTCTTGACAAGGTTTCTGTTGTCTAATGCGCTATCAACACATCTCGATAAAAAGACAAACTATCAAAAACAACCAAGTGTAAGACGAACGGAACAACCAGGACGGGATGTCGTCCGAGATCTACACCTAGGTCCCACACTTAACTTTTGTTTCCAAAACCTTGAAGGATGAACATTGAACGAAGGGCTGACCGATCGGACTACCATCCGATCGGACTACCACTCAACCATGTAATGATCAGACTTCAACACTTAAACAATTTTCAACATGTTCAATGTCAACGGGTTGTCACCCGATCGAACTACTATCCGATCGAGTGACCGTCCTACTGTGAACTTGTTTCCACTAAAATGTCCAACCAATCGGGTTGTTATCCGATCGAACGTTCGTCTGATCGACCGGCCTGAAAGGTAGAGATACTTCTACGTTTTCTAAATGCTACAACAAAAACTTCAAAAGTCAAGCCATCATACACAAACACATCCTTCTCAAAGGAAGAAACAATCCACTCGAAAGGTCATCCGATCGGATGACCATCCGAGCGGACTATCACTCGAACGACCAGCTGTCCGATCGAACTACCATTCGCACTAACACTTGTATTGTTTTACGCGCCACTCATCGTTATGCTATCGTTCTAATCAGGCTAATCCTACTCTCTAGCGCTCCCTTCAATCCACCAATCGCTGTGAGTATACTCGATCCCTTTTTGCTTTACGCACTTTTGGGTGTTACATACGTTACTTATTCTAAATCATATCAAACACACTACACAATACTTTTAACGTTAACCGTTACCGCATGTTATACGTGACTTAATGAATGCTTGTTTGTTTTGTTTACACATGGAATGTTGTCTACCTGCCTTAGCAACGATAGTACTATAGTTTGGACTCAGCACCTGTTCACTCAGGGGTTGTTAAGGACAATTAGTTACATGGCTCACAGTGGTGAGTGTGTATCGCGAACTGCCTTGGGCAGTCAACCCGCAGTCATCGGTATCGATAGGTTCATGTCGATAACTAACATGCCTCATTTCACACTGTATACGTGCTCCATAACAATCGGCCCTCCTTAAGGGCCAACATCCTCGTTGGTCACGGCTGGCTCTTTCCAGGCCACCACTCCGAGTCTAGCTCTGATACCAATGTTACATACTAAACAAGAGAACTCAACCCAAAAAACTAATCTGGTTGATGAAAGAGCTCATTTGATATATATACCCCATATTGGTTGCCCATACAACCAATGTGAGACAAGTCACATACCTTACAATGGTTTAAGTCGATAACAGATCCCATGACCTAACTTGTGGAATTCTTGAACTTGATAATATGATATCCTTGCCCAGAAAGTAAAGTTAAACAATTCTTTTACCCATCAATGAATGTTGGTTACCTACCACCATGTACGAAAACCAATACACATTTTGAGGTCAAACAATATTACTTGTGTAGAGGTTTAAAGATCAATAAAGATAATCCAAATACGTTTAGTCAAACAGATAAAACATCAAAGCGTGTCATAACCCAAACAAACCATGGTTTGTATATGTGTGCCCATTACGGGTTCTGCATGTCAACATGTGCAAATGTCTGTGCCAAACACAACAAATTTCTGTCTTTCAGCCCAGTTTGAGCGCTGCAAATGACTTGGCAACGTCTATTGCTTCATCCATGTGTTTTATATCGGGCCCCTGCAAAATAAGGTCATGATGAGCATATTTAGTTATAAATTAGTTCATATAGGTTTTGTTTTATCACTATCGAGTCAACAAGTTACCTGGCCTTGAGCAAGACCGCCTTTCCCTCCACCGCCTTTGCCTTCTAGCGGCTTCAGTGCAGCCTTGAGCCAATCTAAAACCTTCAATTGGTTGCTTTTATCGCTTTTTTCTGGCACACCCGCACAAACTAGTGCCTTCTTTGATTGTTCATCGGTGGTAAAAACCATCACCGCCATTCCCTGCCCACAAACCGAAACATGTTAAGAAAACGAAAATATTGAAAGAAACTTGAATAAAAAATATATTTTTCTCAACCTTTTGCTCCATGACTTTGACAACTGCTTCACGAATAGCAGCAGTGTCTGACCCTACACCAACTTGTGAAATACAGAAGGCTTTCCCCTCGGAAGATGCAACTTCTGCTGCCTTAGTAGCAGCTTCAACAGCTTTCCGTATGTTCTCTTCAGCAGTCTTCTTTTTTGCCTTTATTACTTGATTCTAAATTTATAAAAGAAACATTATCATGTTGTATTTCATTATCTGATAGAACACATAATTACTGCAAAAAATAAAAATTATGTTACCTGAAGGACGGAGATTTTTGCCTTAAGATCAGCCTTCTTTGCGGTTGGAATCGAGGCAGACTCTACTTGACCATTTAATGATGTCACTTTCTGAAAAAAGATTCCAAAAAACAAAATAAATAGAGATATAGGTGAAAAATAGAGTGCGTTGCGGGACGGGCCAAATCGGGCTCAGTTTCAAACCATGATAATTTAGTGTGGGCCTAGTCAGCAGCCCTTTTTACCCAAAAAAAGTTGGAATTCTAATTATAACAGAATTAATCAAACTCTATGTAAGAAAGTGACTATAGGGGGTTTTATGCATTTGAATACAGTTTAAACGACTTTGACCCGTTTGACCTGCTGGGCCCATTCGTAGATAATAACTCATAACCCAGATCTCGACACATTTATAGGTACATGGATCTAAAATGTAATTATGCGGACCTGTTCAAGCAGGCTTCCTTCCAGTTTAGATGCGAGATCAACTTCCCGCTCAAGCTCAGACGCCTTTTTAATCGCTTCAAAAGCATAGTCGGTTGTTACGGCAGTAACTCTTCTAATCCCCTTAGCAATTCCCTCTTCAGACAAAAGTGCAAATGCTTTCGCCTCGCGTGTGTTTGAAATATGGGTCCCTAGTTTTATTCATAAAAATTTAATTTAACACACTTAACAGATTAAAAAGGATTTATAAAAATCAACATTTTTTTAAAATGTGTTTACCGCCACAAAGTTCTGCAGATATTGACGACCATTGTTCATTTTCAGGATCAGCCAATAATTCGTCCACTTGTCGGCCAATGGCAACAATCCTAACTGGATCAGGGTACACCTGTACCGGAAATGTAATTATCGATTTATAGCATCTGTGTATTTTGTATATATGAAAATATAAAAACAAACGTTTATTTCAGACCGCTTACTTCACCGAAAACAGCACGCAAACCGTTTACTCGTTTTGCATCAGTAAGGCTTGCCTCCTTTGCAGAAACCTCCAGCTCAGCTTTAATTTGTTCATTCACGATCGATTCAATTCTACGAAGGTCTTCGGGCTTTACGGGTTTACCGTGGGAGAAGTCAAACCTTAATTTTTCTGGAAGAACAATGGATCCTTTCTGGTCAACATGACTCCCAAGTACTTCCTGCAAACATATTATAATGTTAGAAATCTGAAAACGATTAATTTAGCTGACAGTAAAGATTAGACGATTGTCGTATTTGGATTACCCTGAGAGCAAAATTTAACATGTGTGTACATGTATGATTGGGAGCAATGCGTTGACGCCTTTCGTAGTCCACCTAAACATGATTCCCGAAAAGATGAAACACGAAATCCAAGACACTATTATTAGCTCTTATGTCAGCAACTTACCTTACAAATTACTTCATCACCGACGTTAAACCGAGCCGACTCCCCACTAATTTTACCAAGATGAAGAACAAAACCACCGTAAATTTGAACATTACAGACTTCAAATGATCCAGATGGGCCTCCAAGTAGTCCAGTATCATATATCTAAAATCCAAGAAAACCGTATCCGAATTGAAATATTGAATATACAAAGTTGTACAAAGAAAAAAGGAGAAAAATATGTAGACCGTATGGTACAACGATTTTGTAACATATGTTACATATCCAGCACTAACCTGACCACCTTGCTCAGCATAAAAACTAGTGCTCTCGAGAATTATGCCGATGTCATCGCCAGCATCAGCACGGTCCACATACTCGGAGCCTGTGTAAATGGCTTTTATCACACTTTTGTGGTCCTGAAATTGCTCGAAATGTAAGCGTTAGTGCAGTGCTGAGTTGACAAATAAATACTTAATACTTAATGGTGAGTTATTAAGATATACAAGTGAACAGAACTGGCGTGTCTACATACCTTAAACCATGTAAACTTGAAACTGTCGTTTGTTGTAGCCACGCCTCTCTTATGCAGCGCTGAGGTGGCATCTGCGTCCATGACGATTGTAACAGCGGCTTGCTGCAATAATATTACATTAGTAATTGAGGAACATCGATAAGCTAGAAAAAATAAATAATTGTTTATAAACTTTTATAATGGTTTCTCAGTAAGTAATATTATATGGACACAAATATATATATACATGAAAACAAATTGATGAAAACCTTATTCTGGGCGTTTCTTGATCGTTCTCTAGCTTCGTTCATAGCGATATTAAAGCCCTCAACATCAACTACCAACCCTCTTTCTTCTGCCATCAACTGAAATAAGAAAACTTAACGTTAATAATACAACAAAACTTGCAGAAAAGAATAAATTCAAAAGAATTCTCCACACACCTGAGTCAGATCCAATGGGAATCCATAAGTATCCCACAAAACAAACGCATCCTGCACCCCAGAAATTTGTTTAAAAAGATGGATAAAAAATGTACAACTAAAAATCAATAATTCATTCCCGTAAGTAATTAATTACATCTCAAAAACAGGAATGTGCCAACAAAAGTATCAACTGACTACTTATTGAATAATAAATAATGATTGGAAAAAAAAGCCAATAAAAAAATGAAAATGAAAACTAACCTGTCCACTAAATATCTTTCCTTGAACATCTTGAGCTGTCTTCTTAAACTTCTCAATTCCCTATAAAAAACGATTGAAGTAGATTAAATCACAGCCCTTTTACATTTTTTTCAGTTTAACTCTCAGTTTTTCGTGTAAAATAGGTGAGTCGTACGATTCCATCATAACAAAAAAGTTAACAGAAAGAAATATAAAGCTTACATGAAGTAAAGTCCTCCCGAAACTTGCTTCCTCTTCAGCTATAATCTCTTTAATGCGCGCCTCTTGTTGTTTTAGCTCGGGAAAAACATGGCCCATTACATCCACCACAACTTTTACCAATCTATATCCATCATGACAATAATTATTAAAAACTACGACTATAATAATAATAATAATATACAATATATTATTAATTTGACAGATACCCGTTGAAAAATCCTTGTTGTGCTTTCAGTACTTCTGTCCCATAACGTACAGCTCGGCGAAGAATGCGCCTCAAAACATATTCACGCCCTTCATTTCCTGTAAAAACAAGAATTTTGACAAAAACAAAAGTTATTTGCACAATTGATCGACGCTAAAAATAGGTTTTTTAAACTATAAATGAAAAACAGAAAGGTGGTAGATTTCCATATCAACCTGGACAAGAACCGTCTGCGATGGCAAATGAAAGAGTTCTGATGTGGTCAGCAACTACTCTGTATGCCATGTCAATCCCATCGACATCATCTGGGCCCACTTTGCCCGAATATGGTCTAGCACCAGTTGCCTACATGGCAGTCAAGAAATGCATATTATACTAACATATGCAAACTCGGAGTGTTTAACTGTTTATATCATATTTGTATTACCGCTTGGATAGCATCAAATATAGGTATGAAAACATCTGTATCATAGTTGCTCATTTTGTTCTGAAGAATTGACGTTAATCTTTCGAAACCCATTCCAGTATCCACGTGTTTGGCAGGCAGAGGTTTTAAAGAACCGTCCGCTTCCCTGTTAAACTGTCAACACGATAAATGAAGCATAAATACCTGTAAATGAACCGAACGAACACGAACATATAATCGAACACGTTTTTTGTTCATGTTCGTTTATTAGGAAAATGGGCATGTTCGTGTTCGTTTATGTTCATTCTTTTAAAACCTAAATGAACACTTCACGAACGTAAACAAACAAACTTATATGAACATAATATAACAAACAATAAACAACACAAATGAAGATAATGGACTAAACATAAACAAACATATAATGATTTGTTATATAAATTAGTGGTTAAATACGATAGCATCCATTGGAAAACCCATACTTATTACCAGAAAGCCCAATTATCAATAAGTTATATTTATTATATATAAGTAGTTAGAAAGTTCCTTTTATGTTTAATATTTATATAAATATAACTACTACTGAGTACTGTATTTAAATTAAAAACGAACATAAACGAACAAACATAAACAAATGTAAATAAACGAACATAAATGAACGAACAAAACGTGTGACCATGTTCGTTCATTTAATTAAATGAACAAAAAATTGTGCTCATCTTCGTTCGTTTATTAACTAAACGAACTTCCTGGCCCCGCCGAACAAGTTCATGAACAGTTCATGAACATTCGGTTCGTTTACAGGCCTAAGCATAATAACCATACATGTTTACACATAAGACCCAGATACAAGAACCTTTTACCTGAATAAACACGTTATTCCATATTTCGATCAATGTAGGGTCATCGTTATTAACCAAACCAGCAGCGTCACGGCCACCGACTCTATCGAAGTGTATTTCAGTACAGGGCCCACAAGGTCCGGTGTCACCCATCTCCCAGAAATTGTCCTGCGACAAAGTAAAAAAAATGAATAAACAAGAAAGACAACTGATCAGATAAGACAGTTTAATATAATAAGAGTTAATGAAAAACTTACTTTACAACCAAATGGCAGAACCCGTGCAGATGGTAAATATTTGAGCCATATATCTCTAGCTTCACTATCAGCGGGAAGGCCCAATTTCTCATCACCACCAAAATAAGTAGCATATATCCGATCAGTCGGTAGTTTATAAACCTGTTTATTAATAAACAAAACCCATATAAATATGAGAGAGAAAATCATGATAAAACTTTAAAATGTGATAAAGATTTATCATTACCGTTGTGAGAAGTTCCCAAGCCCAACCGATGGCTTCTTCTTTAAAGTAATCACCAAATGACCAATTACCGAGCATTTCAAAGAAGGTGTGATGATATGTGTCTTTGCCAACATCGTCAAGATCGTTATGCTTCCCGCCAGCTCGGATGCATTTTTGGGTGTTGCAGGCACGCTTCAGTTTGCTTAATTCAGTGTTAGGATCAACAGTACCCAAGAAAATAGGCTTGTACTGATTCATTCCTGCAAATTAAAAAATGAATAAATAAATATAAGAATCAACTTATATGAAAAGTAGTTGGTGAGTTAGTGTTCGGGGGATCAGATTAGAATTCTAATTTATTAATTACTCATCATCATCGTACTCAATAAATCCCACCAATAGCAAAGCTAAGGTAGGGTCTGAAGAGGAGGGTAAGATGTAGACAGCCTTACCTCTACCCCGTAGGAATAGAGAGGCTGCTTCCAGTAAAAACATCTGATTTGGAAAATTAGGTAATGAATTGTGTTAAGAAAACAAATTACTTTATTCTGATTCTCCGATTTGCAAGAATCACTTTTTAAAGCACAACCAAATGTTCAATATTCGTGTAAGCATCTATCGAAAGCTTAACATAGTTAATTACAAGATACTCCATTGTTCTAAAAATAAAACACCAATTTGACTTTTGAAGTCAAACCTATAGCTTCTTGATCTCGACAGTAAACTCATTTTGCTACAAATTACATATCACTATACAACAAGTTTAAAGACTGCCAGTTTGGAATTACAAAAATCAAACTTTCAGTGTGTAATACCTCAGACATAAACACATGATCGATTTCTAAATCCCAAAAAACTAATTCCTAAATTATAATTCTTCAAATATGAAAACAATAATAAGATAAAACCAATTAAGCAAATTCAAATACACAATCATCCTGCAAGCAACAATGATAATAGTTCATTTCAAAAGATTAATTCCTAAATTACAATTATTCAAATACAAAAGCTACAAAATTAGGTCAAAATAGGCAAAAACAATCAAGAGAATAACAAACCGGCATTGGCAAACAGAAGAGTGGGATCGTTGACCGGAACAACCGGGCTGGATTTCCAATAACGATGGTCTCGATCTTGGAAGAAGGTAATAAACGTATCTCTAACTTTGTTAGCGGGCCACTCGAGGTCCGTTGCTGGTTGCGAACCCATGGTGAAAGATTCTGGTAGTGGTGAAACAAGAGTTGATTGATTGAAGCGGCGGAAAAGGTTATTGTTGGGGCGAAGTTTAAGGAGATGATGATCGAAGGGTAAGGGGAAGAAGAAGTTACGAGCGATTTGAACCCTCATCCATCTGCAATACGGCGGCGTTGGTGATTTTGAGGGTTTAAGGATAACTAATGCAGGCCACTGACTTCTCTTTATTCATACTTCTTATTATTAAACGACGCCGTTGGAAAATGATCTAGGTCCTAAATACCCTAAAATGAATATGCTACACATTAAACTACTTTGTTTTTTTTATTGGAGTTAAATGCCCGGATACTCTATGTGGTTTTATCATTTTTCTCCTTTAGTCTCTAATTTTCTAAAATTATCTTAGTCTCCAACTTTTTAATTTTCGTTTTCGGATAGTTCCTGAAACGAATAGGGGTTAGTTTTTGTTGTTAAGTGAGTGTAAAATTACAAAAATACCCTTAGTGTTAAATTAATACTAAAAAGTTAAAAGATATATACTTAGAGATTTATGTGGGACCCATCCACTTCATCATCTTCACTTTCACCATCTCCACCTGAAACCAACCAGCTACCCATACACCAACATCTGAACCCAACCTGTCTCCTTCCCACCTTCCCACATTCGACACACCTCACCATCTTCCCTCACCATCAGCCACCATTCCACCTTCACTTCCGACACACCTCACCACCCACCTCCGACACACCACTCATCCCCTTTCACCTCCTACAAACCTCACCACCCACCTCTGACGCACCAACCACCGCAAACCTCCACCTTTACCATATTTTCCACCCTAATAACAATCCACGACTATCATCACCACTTGTTTCCATCATCATCATCTACCATCATAACCAACCCGGCGTAGCTCCATCGTCCAACATCATCAGATTTTTGGAGAAGCCACAAAAATCGTCATTAATCTTCAGAAAAGAAGAAAAAGAACGAAATAAAAGGAGACGGGGGGTTTTACCGTGAAACTACCGGCATCGTCTTCAACATCAGTCGCCGGAAAACATTCAAAGCCGCCGACGCAGATGGCGGTGTTGCCGTCGGATCTCCCTCTCTCCGTCTTCGATCTCTGCCGCTCACTCTCTCCTTCGAACAGTCTCTCTCTACAATCAGAGGTGTGTGTGAACTGGTACATAAAGGTGATGAAGAGAGGAGGTTTAGGAGGGTGTTGTCAGTCGGTTAACATGGTCGGCGCCGGCCGGACTTCTCTCCGGTCGCCAGGCTGGTATCATACAGACGAGAGAAAGATGGGGTTATGGTTTGCTTTGGCATGTGAAGAAGATGGAAGTTTATGACCTGGGTTTTATGTGTGTGGGTGAGAGTGTTTGGGTCCCTGAATTAATATATTAATTATCTTATTTTAATGACTTAATAGTTATTTTTGATATTAAGGGTATTATAGTCATTTTACACCAACTTAACTGGTAAAAATAACCCCCATTCGTTTCAGGGACTATTCGGGAACCAAAATTGAAAAGTTGAGGACTATAGTGGTAATTTTAGAAAGTTAGGGACTAAATGTGAAAAAAGGCCAAACCACAGGGACTATCTGGGCATTTGAAGGGGTATGGTCCCAGATCTCGCGTCAGCATCGACCGCGAGTGACCATTACCCTTATCAAAACCCCCACTAGCTAACAACCTACTTGTGCCCATGCGAGAACGCGTCAGCACAAGGATTGAATCCAATCTATCTAGTAACGAAGGAGGACTTACATGGAATATGAGAACGGTAGAGTGATGCGACAGAGCATCACATCTGGTGTACGAAAACGGAAGTATTCACAGCGATGCGGCATCGCACCGCATCCAGTGAACACTTCTATCAATACAAGAAAGCCTTACCTTAGGCATAAAAGAAGATGAACGTAACGGTGCGGCTGACACCGCACCATATGGGCATTTTCGTCACGACAAGGGATGCAGGCAAATAGTCTCCGCGGACGACGATGCGGCTAGCACCGCATCTCGCGTATTCCTTAATCACAAGTAGGAGACGCGGTAACTTCAGATGTTACCGCACGTAGCGATGCGGCTTGCGCCGCATCCTATGCACTCAAACAAGTGGGACTGACACCACAGTGCAAGTGGCACCAATGGCAGTTACCTGTCAGAGCTACGTAAGCAATGGACTGACGTGGCGTAACCTCCACAACCGACAAGCCTGACACACCTGCAAAGGTGCAGCACGTCGTCAGTCCATCCATCATCATCCTCCTTCACTCCTCGGCTATAAATACCAACCCCAAACCAGGTTTGAGGTATCTCTTCACAACTCTCTCACTACTACTACTATCTTACTTTGCTTCCCAAGCAAACTACTGATTCTCACGCCGGAGAGTGGTAACAAGGAGCACCCCCCACCCCATCCTCCTTGTTACGAGTCACGGCTTGTTTCCTTGTGCATGAGATCAACCACCGGTGATCCAGCCAGCGATCCTCGAGAGGAAGGGATTAACCCTTCTTGACGAGACCAGTGTGTTAACCCTGCCCGGTTAACCATTGTTTCATCATTGGCGCCCACCGCTACTCTTAGCATTTTCTAAACCATCCTTTTTCCTCTCTCACGATCATGACTGATCACCAAAACAACACTACGGGTAACCAAAATCCTCCAATCCCATCCCCGGTAGGGGTCAATGCCTCGACCTCCCAACCCGGACACATCGGTACGTCCACACAAAGGAGTCCCTCCTTTATGTTTGGACATGACTTATCACAGTTCCCATCTGTGATCCCACCAGGCATGACCGTTCATACCTGGTACGAGCAGCAGGCAGCCATGCTGACCGCAGCATACAACCGCGCTTGTACTGAAGCGAATATACGAGCTGGGCTTCCCCCAGCACCGCACACCCCTGTTGAGCGTATTTTACAATACGACGGCAGGATACATTCACGCCCGGCTTCAAGAAGCCGACGTGAAGAACGAGGATCGTCTTACTGTTCGGTCCACACCCTCAACGAGGATGATTCCTCATACGGGTCCCATACCAGAGGACCGGTGCATACGCGCCTTGGCCCCCATGGCGAGGACAGGAGGCGGTCAACCTCCCGACGCGGCCCAGGCATTCAGAGCCGATTGGGCCCGCAACCATACACCGAAGGGTACGGTCATACCGATCCTGACGACCATAGCTACCGCGGTGATTCGCATGACACCAGCAGCAGACCGGGAGGACGCAACTATGTTCCTCCCAGTCACCCCCGCAACACATACCTTAGGGCGGCAAAGCGCCCTGCGAACGAGCCATACAGGCCAAAGGCAGCGGCCGAAAATTCCAAGTTCGGCACGCGGATAGCCAACGCCCATGTCACCACGACAAAGTTCCTATTCAACGTTGGGAAATACAGTGGTTCGACCAACCCGGACGACCACATGAACATCTTCATGGGCGCGGGCATCAACGGCCAGTGGGATGAACCCACTTGGTGTAATTTTTTCCCCCAGACCCTTACGGGCCTGGCCAGGGCATGGTTCGATTCTTTGCCAGTGGGACCACTGGATTCATTCGAGGACTTGCGTACCAAGTTCCTCGCCCATTTTAGCCAGCAGCGACGCCACGAACGTGATTCGTTGGACGTCATGAACATCTGGCGAAGAGACGACGAATCGCTCGAAGCATTCGTCGTCCGATACAATAAAGAGTGCCTGGAGATAGGTGACGTGGCAGACCAGATGGCACGAAACCACTTCATCCGGGCCGTCAAAGACAGAGAGATGATCATGACCATCTCTGGCAAAGAGGGTTTGCCCAAAAAATGGGAGGATGTCATGACCGCGGTCAAGACATACGCCCAGACACAGCGATCACTTGAACCGCATGTGACCAAGGCAAAGCCCCAAACCGAAACATCCCACCAAGGGTCCAAGCGTAACAATAAACGCAACCGGGACGTTGGAAATCGCGATATTTCCAAACCGTATTTCCCGCGAACCAACACGTTCGACCCAAAGAACTACAACCCCGCCCGAGACAGTCGGGCGTCAAAAAAAGATTCTCGGGACCGCAACTGGACCGAGATCACCATGTCGCCAAGTGAGGTCCTCCTTGCAGACCCCCAGTTCTTGCGACCGGCCCAACCAATGAAGTCCAAGAAAAATCAGGACCTCACACTCTACTGTGAGTACCACAAGGACTCGGGCCACACCACCAACAACTGCATCAGTCTCCGACTGGAGATTGAGCGCGCCTTAAAGGAGGGGAAACTGCAACACCTTTTGCCAGGTGGGCAAAAACCCACCAAGCGCATTACCCCTCATGGCGAAGGTACCTCCTCCGGGAAGAGAACCATGCACGTGGCTTCCACCCACATGATCCACGGAGGCAAGGGCAGGCCGCGCAAAGCGGCGAGAAGGCCGGAATGTGACTGGAAAGACGAGCAAGTCGTCTTTCCAAAAGTCCGAGGTGGACCGCGCGATAGGCGCGCCGTCGTCATTTCAGGCCAACTGGCACACTACTGCACCGAGCGTCTATTCATCGACCCGGGCAGTACATCTGATATAATCTACGAACAATGCTTCAACCAGTTCGACCAGGAGGACAAAGATCGGTTGCAAGCAGTAGATTACCCGTTAACCGGGTTCGCAGGGGAAACTGTCTTTCCCCTGGGCCAGATTACTTTTCCTGTGCGTCTTTCCAGCGGAAACCGCACAAGGACAGAAGAGGTAAACTTCATGGTTTTACCTCACACCTCCAGATATGACGTACTCCTCGGGAGAGAATCCCAAGGAGATTTCAATATGATCACATTCGTCCCCCACTCTGCGGTTGGTTTCCCAACCGAATCGGGGATCGCGATAATCTATGCCCGCAGGGACGTCATGATGTCGGACGAAATACGTCCGACCAAAGTCGCAAGGCCCACTCCCAACGACCAACCAAAAAAATGGGTTCTCAACGCGAGATACCCAGAACAAAAGGTCACATTGGGTCACGCCTTATCCCCGACCACCAAAGCGCAACTGAAGCAGCTTCTCTTCAGGAACCAAGACATCTTCGCGTGGACACCCGCAGACATGACCGGGGTCCCACGTGATATTGCGCAACATCACTTGAATACCTTGCCAGGTATTAAGCCAGTGATCCAAGGCCAACGCCACCTTGGGTCAGCTAAAAATCAGGCGATGCAAGAGCAGATCGAAGAACTGCTCTCCGCAGGCATCCTGCGGGAAGTCAAATACCAGACGTGGTTATCCAACCCAGTCATGGTAGAAAAACCGTCCGGGGGCTGGCGCATGTGCGTCGATTACAAAGACCTTAACAAAGCCTGCCCCAAGGATTGTTACGCGCTTCCAGAAATCGACGAAAAAGTCGATAATCTCGCACCATTCAGGTGGAAGTGTTTCCTCGATTGCTACAAAGGGTACCATCAAGTACAAATGGCAATCGAGGATGAAGACAAAACGGCATTCCGGACTCCCACCGGAAATTACTGCTACACAAAAATGCCGTTTGGGTTGCGCAACGCGGGCTCAACCTACCAAAAGTTGATGAACGACACTTTCCGCGGCCAAATAAGCAAAAGTGTCGAAATCTACATGGACGACCTGGTCGTCATGAGCATGGAAGAGGATACCATGCTCACAGATATTGAAAGAACATTCCAAACTCTGCGCAGCGTTAACATAAAGCTCAATCCAGGAAAATGCTCGTTTGGAATGGAAGAAGGCAAATTCCTTGGGTTCATCGTCACTAAAGATGGATTCAAGGTAAACCCGGAGAAAGTCCAGGCGATCGAGCGCATGCCATCGCCTTCATCGATGAAGGATATGCAACGGCTAGCCGGCAGGCTCGCGGCACTTAACAGATTCTTAGCCAACCACGCAGCTAAGTCTTATCCGTTCATCAAGACCCTGCGGAGCTGTTCAAAGAAAGAACAATTCCAGTGGACCGCAGAGGCTGAACAGGCCTTTCGGGAAATGAAGGAGTGTTTGATACAACTCCCAACGCTAACCGCACCACGCAAAGATGAGCCACTCATATTATACTTATCCGCCGCGGATAACGCGGTGGGTGCGGTATTAATAGTGGAGCGAAAGGGGGTTCAAACACCCATCTATTACATCAGCAAGATGCTCAACGACCCAGAAACGAGATACTCGATAATGGAGAAATTGGTGCTAGCATTAGTGCACGCTTCAAGACGGTTGCGACGCTACTTCGTAAACCACGTCATCACAGTGCTAACCAATTACAGGATCGGCCCGATCCTATCCAAACCCGACATCTCTGGGAGATTAGCAAAATGGGCAATCGAGCTGGGCGCCCACACGATACACTATAAACCGCGCCCCGCGATTAAAGGCCAGATCTTAGCTGATTTCGCCGCCGAAGTACCGGTGAATCGCATCCAAGAATGCGAAGAAGCACAAACTCCTGCACCAACGCCATCCTCCTCCGAGACATGGGCACTATTCACAGATGGTGCCTCCAACGACGAAGGTGCGGGTGCAGGTTTGCGACTCGTCAGCCCTGACGGCCAAGAGCTTACATATGCAATCCGCCTCGAATTCAAAAGCACAAACAACGAGGCAGAATATGAAGCCCTGTTAGCGGGGCTACGTTTAGCAGTCAAAATCGGCGTGCAACATCTGGAAGCACACGTCGACTCTTTGTTAGTTGCAGGCCAAGTACGTGGCGACTATGCCGCAAAAGGGGATATCATGATCCTCTACCTTGAACAAGCCCTGCAACTAAAATCCAAATTCGCTTCGTTCAATATTCGCCATATTAATCGAAGCGAAAACAAGTCCGCAGATGCACTATCAAAACTTGCATCTACCAGCTTCCAACACTTGGCAAAGGAGATACGCATCGAAGTCCTGCAAAATCCTTCGGTACCCCTGCGCCAAGTCAACGTCATTCAATACGGTTCAACATCATGGATGACACCTATTATCGCATATCTACAGTCAGGTGTGACTCCCGAAAGCAAATCAGAAGCACGCAAGCTACAATACAAAGCGTGCCATTATCAAATGGGAGACGGTATGTTGTACCGCAAATCATACCTCGGGCCACTACTACGATGCGTCAACCCCCAGGATGCCACATACCTCATCCGAGAGATACACGAGGGCATATGTGGCATACATGCTGGACCACGCATGGTAGTGGCCAAAATCATGAATGCTGGGTATTACTGGCCCGGCATGCACCTGGACGCCGTCAAAGAGTTGCGCAAGTGCATTGACTGTCAACGTCATGCTCCAAAATCCTTGCGGCCAAAGAACAACTTAGTCCCCGTCACAACTGCATGGCCCTTTCAGAAATGGGCAATTGACGTGGTGGGACCATTCCCTGACGCTCCGGGTGCGGTCAAATTTATCATAGTAGCGGTTGATTACTTCACAAAATGGGTAGAAGCGAAACCACTCGCCTCAACCATTGCTATGATAACGAGGAAGTTCATTTGGGAACACATCATCTGCCGTTTCGGTTTACCAATGTGCATTGTCACCGATAACGGCACCAACTTCGCTGCCGACGAATTCCAAAAATGGCTAAAAGAACTACATATTGAGCACATATTCTCATCAGTCGCACACCCGCAAGGGAACGGCCAAGTTGAGAGTATCAATAAAAGCCTAGTCGAAGGGATCAAGGCACGGTTGGGAACGGCCAGGCGTGGCTGGGTCGATGAACTCCCAAGTATCTTATGGGCTCACCGTACAAGCCCAAAAACAAGCAATGGGGAAACACCCTTCAGCCTAGTCTACGGTTCAGAAGCGGTGATCCCCGCAGAAGTAGGTCTCCCCTCTCCTAGAATGTTGCCTATTGAAAAACTAGACGACAACATGGAACGCAGGATCGATTTGGACCTCTTGGAAGAAAGGCGCGAAAACGCTGCCATCAATGAGGCCAAATATAAATCCAAACTTGAAAAGTACTACAACACGCGCGTCCGCATTTGTACTTTCAACCCAGGAGACTACGTCCTACGCGACAATGAGGCATCTAATGCCGAGCGACCAGGCAAACTCGCCCCAAGTGGGAAGGACCCTACCTCATCAAAGAGGTCTTAGGGAAAGGTGCGTACAAATTACAAACGCTAGAAGGCGAACCTATCGCACGAACATGGAATGCTCAACAGCTTCGACGCTGTTATATGTAATCCATGTTCTTACATTTCTCTATGTAACCTATCGGGCCGCAGGCCATTTGCAAATAAATAAATAAGCAATTTTATACATTATTGTTTGTTATTACTATTACAAATGCTTGTTCCACTTTGCGGTATCCCAAAAACATATTGGCAAAATCTTCATTCGCGATACCCATACAAAGTGGTAACCACACACAAATATTGTAATAGGCCAGCAAAAGGCAAAAAGACTTGCATATTTATCCGGCCGGATAAACAAGTTTTTGTTAAACACTTAACACAATTCCTGAGCCCAAAAAGGCAAACAATGGAATTGACGCGGACTCATACGACAAAGGTATGGAGTACACTTGACCCCATTCACAAATGGGTAGAGTTCCGGATATATAAGCTTTTACAAAGCTTACACAATTCTAAAAACCCTAACGCGGTAAATACCAGAATTGACGCGTACTCATACAACAAAAGTATGGAGTATATTTGACCCCGTTCATAAATGGGTAAAGTTACGCATACATACGTTCAGACATGCAAGAATTAAAAACACTTGTACAAACTGAACAAAGAAACTTTGTATTCAAAAAATTCAAGCACCCACATGATGCTTAATGAATTTACATAAAGTTCCTATTCTATACAAGAGGAACACAAAAAGGAGGCACACTAGCCAACCTAAACCCTATTTTGTACCGCTGGTTCCCGCATCTCCTCCGGCACCACCAGCGGGTTCTTCCTCTTCCGCATCCGGATAAAGCATCCGCAAGCGGTCAACATAGTCCGCAGCCTCCAAACAATCGTCCAGTTCCCCTACACAGGCAAGGGGCGTATCATAAAAGGAGACTTCGGCTGCTTTAAGAAGCGACTCGGTGTCCACACCATGGAACCCGGATCGCTTATCAGTATAACCGCCTGCGGATAATACATTGATATGCCCAATGCAGCGGTTATAACCAGCTTTAAAGCCAGCATCGCGCGCACGTTCCTTAACCAGGTCCAAACCAGATGCGGTCTCAGGGGCATTCATGATAGCCTCAACAATCTGCAATAAAAGAATCATAAGTCTTGGATACTAATCCAAGCAAATGTAAAGGCAACGGATACTTACACGCGCGATACCGTGAGTCCGCAACCACTCACGGTCAGCCTCCAGCTGGTTAAAAGAGGACACCAAGGCATCCTTGGCCTCAACAGCGGCGTCAGCCCGCTTCTCCGCAACAGACACGCGGGCAGTAAGGTCTGTAACCGCGACCTCCCGGGCCTGAACCTCAGCCTGTCAAAAAACAGTAAACAGTTTACACGATAAACATTTACGAAACAAGGAAGAAAGTAACAAAGTTAAAGAAACATACCTGCAGGCTGGTAACAACTTTGTCCAAACGAATGCGCTCCGCATTCGCCTCTTCAAGAGCCTTAGAAGCACGGCTCTCCCTCTCTTCAGCCTCCTCAAGGGCTTTCACGGCACGAGCCCCGGCTTCTTTGGCCTCTTCAAGCGCCTTCAGGGCGTCGGCCTTCGCCTGCAGCGCTTTAACAGAAATGGCCTCAGCCGCAGCTTTCTCCTGGCTCAAGGTAACGTTCGCCGCCTTGGCGTTCGTCAACTCCTGCCGAGCATGAAACAGAATGTCATTCTGCTTAGCCCAAGATTCATTCCACTTCTTGCGCTCATTGGACATTTTTTCATTCCAACTCTTGCGCTCATCAGCAAGAAGCTTAGCAAGGGTACGCACCTGTTTCAGCTGGGCAGTGGCAGCCCATTCAGAAGTCTGCTTCTGCTTCTCAAAAGCAGCCTTGTCCTTCTCGAGCTGCTCCGCACCCGCACGAGCAGCCTGGACCAACTTTTCCGCTTCCGCCCGCATACGAGCAGCCTCCTCCTCGCGGCGACCCAACACCTTGTAGTCTTCCAAGATGGCATTCGCCACAATAGAAGACCCTACTAACATTGTTGAGAGCTGGTTTATGCGCAGCTCACGGGGTGCAGCGCGGGCTCGCTCAACTTCAAAAGGGGTGCCTAGACCACCCAGAATCTCCTTGCATGCCGTAGGGTCATTAGAAATATCATCCCCCTGCATAACAGTCCAGGGGGGTCGGTGATATACAGCACTTCGACCCTGGGTATAAGTGCGATAATAATACTCCAACTCAGACTCCCCAGGCTGAATTGGAGGCCCATCATAACCCGCACCACCGGCATCAGCACCGGTAACCTTCACACCAGCAGAAGAGCTCTGCGGCTCAGTATCAGCCTTCTGCGCCTCTGCATCAGAGTTTTCTTTCCCAGCATCAGAAAACCGCAGATCCAAATTATCCCCGTCAGGGGGAGTGATAAGGTTGTTGGACGAATCCACGGTATCAAAAATCTGGGTTGCCACTTCCTCTGCGGTACCCTCTGTCCGCACCGTCGACTCCGACACCACCTTGGCAGGGGGTGTCGATGGCACTTCAGTTGCACCCGCATCCGTGGCACGCGGGGGTGACCCTGGAGCATCAAAGATAGAGACATCTTCATCTTGAAGCTCTACAAAAAACAAAGTCAAATAGCTATCAAAACAAGTTACACATAACAGTTAAGACAAGCTAGCCTACACTTACCAACGACAACCGCAGGTTTTTTCTGCGTCGGAGCAGACCTTTTGGTTACCAGTCTCCGACGTTTGGTTTCAACACTACCAGCAGCTTTCTGCTCTGGCTTTCTCTTCTCACCAATAACAGGGGGACCCGCAGCTGTCCCTCCCGTGGCCGTCTCTTCTGCCTGCTTCTTCGCAGCACCAGAACGCGACCCCGCAGCTGTACCCAAACCCTCAAGGGTATCAGATACTATCACATAATCCATGTATCGACGAAAAGAAGAGTGAGAGATACCTGCCGCCTGCGGCACCAGATGAGGCACAGCAGTGACCTCCTTTATCTTCTTTTGGCGAAAGCGCACGCCCTTCACAGTTTGCCTCTTTGGCACACCTTTCGCTTCGGGGTCCCCTAAGGCCCCAAGATCACCTGCATGGAACCAATTCAAAGGGTGAGTCAATAAACCAACATTATCATCACAAGTGAAAAAGCTTCCAAATTATACCTTTGCCTGGCGGCAACTCAACTGCCAGTGCGGCCTCAGTAGGCACCCGGAAGTTACTACGGATGATAGCATTATGATCCTCCTCACCATCCGCACAGACTACGGTCTCAACCGTACCAAGGAAATCCGGGGCAAACATCCTCCATGCGGGAGCAGCCTCTGATAACAAACATAAAGTCAGTACCGCAAAAAAGAATAGGGAACTTAAACACATGAAGAGTACGTACCACCGCTTTTCTCCCGCACCACGGGTCTCGAGTTCTTGTTCCTCCTCGTCAACATCATACGCAACAACCACAGTTGCGTGTTGGTCAGCTTCACAGACTCAATAGTCTGAAGCTGCGGAAACCACTGCACTGATTTCAAGCTGGGCATCGCAATGGTCTCCCCTATGATCGTCTCGGTCACGTTCCGAAACGTCATGTCTGCAACAATGGCAGCAGCCTTGACGTAGAAGAATTTCTTCTTCCACATCGTCATCCCCTTGGGAGGAGTCATCAGCTTGGGGCTACCGTCTCGTTGACGGAAAGAAAAGAAACCCAATGACACAGTCATCTGATAAAACCGTCGGAAATCTCCGACGGTAGGCTCTATACCAAGAGCACGGAAGGTGAACTCAAAATTACGAATCCGAATCATACCAAACGGACTCACTTGAGAAATGTGGACCTTGTACCACTCCAAGACATCCACAACAAACACCATCAACGGTAACCGGAGATTACAGTCACCAAAAAAGTCGGCCCACATGGTCACATAACCGGCCGGAGCGTCAGCACCAGTATCACCCTCCGATGGATACTGAGCCCCATACTCAGGGGGCATTTGGACATCAAGCATAAGACGATCAAAGCTTTTTCTGGTCCACTTTAACACCGGTAATCCACCACCGGCAGCCCCCTCCTCTTCTTCTTCAGCCACTACCGGCTGTTCAGGGTTTTCACCCTCCACATTGTGTGGACTAGATGGTTCAGCCATCAAGAATATCAAAAAAAACAGAAGATGGTGAACAGAAAAACTAGAAACCTCACCGGAATTTCAGAAAAAATCGTCGGAGAAGACAGATAGCAAGTTCTCTCTTAAACGACAAATTTTTGAAATTTCGATCAAGTGAGGGGAAACCACGAACGGTTTCCCCTTATATACCCATCGCAATTAATGCGGAGGGAGAAAACAAATCGTCACGTTCAAAAAGAGCGAATCGCAGGACACCACGTGTCAAGCGCCGTTTTCGCTGACGGTTATCACGCGCGCGTGGCCGCCCACGCGCCTGACAAAAGAGACGTTTACACTCTTTGCTACAGTGCATTTAATGCCTCGGGCAGTGCAAACGTCCTTTCATTTCAGCACATGCCAGGAAGATCTCACCAACTTCCACCAACTCACACGTGAGATCAGCCACGTATGCAACAAAAAGCGACTACATTATCCAATTATAAGCGGCATGCGGTTTCTCTGGTATACCGCACCATAACCCATACCGCATGTCGTTTTTTAACATACCCCTAAAAATAGGTAAAAATATATATCTCTACACTATAAGGGGGTATAATACCTATCCGCACTACCCACGAGCACACGTGGAATATGCGGACATGACACACACGAGCCCGTTCAGGTGTGTCAGATGCTCAGAACCAGCGTTGTCCGTTGGACTGAACCGCATCTCAGACACAGGGGAACCGCATTGCCTTCATTCTCTTCAAGCTTCAAATCCCTCCTGTCCGGTTCACAACCGCAGAGGGTACATGAACACCCTCTTTAACAAAAGGAAGGAAGGGAATGTACGCGAACGCACATCAGCAACCCTGTCTCCTGAACCTTCAAGAGCTACATCCGAGCAACACACCCGCTTCGAGCGAATGTGGTAATGCAAAACCACAGACACTCACGAGGAGCTACGGACATAACCATAGCTTCCGCAGAGTGGTTGCTACGGAAGAGCCAAGCTAACTCCACATCACCGAGCGAGGCTACTTCAAGGCAAACTCGGTATTGGAGCGGGAAGGTAAGTGGCTACAAAACGAACGCAGATAAGCACTCTAAACGAGCCTTTGTCGAACAGCAAGCGTCCGAACAGCGGTAACAAGTCTGCTTATGACTTTGTTTGCCCGCATATGGGCCGGATAGAATAAACAATGGCGGGCATACCCTTGCCTATGACCATGTTTATTTACCCATAGTACGAATATACATTGTTCGACCAAACATGGCCAACAATGACGCAACGAGGTAACCGCAAAGAACGTGCGGTTACTAGAGAGCTATGACGACGAACACGAAAACCCAACAAAAAAGGGATCGTCATCTCATGACTAGATGCTGAACATAGAGCTTGAGCAAAGCACTTACAAGCATCAACTACTTTTGATCCCAGTCTCAAAGATTGGTCCAAAAGTTTCTTTTCTTCTTCATGCACCAATTCAACAATTGGTATGAAGAAAAGACCACCTTTAAAGGATGGGAAACCTCTGCATACCTTCAAACCACCATCTCAGAGGTTGGTTCGAAGTTTGTGCAGCATTACTAACAAAGTCTCCAAGAGACCTTCAGCACAACAACAGGTGGCAAGCCACCTGGTGACATAAATCGGCTGAGAATTTCGCGTCCGACGAGATTCCTTCACCGATACGGAAGAGGCGTCAGATAACCCTTCCAGACCTCCAGCTTGATTTACATACAGAAAAGACCACACATGGCCTAGGATCTTCTCCAGACTCCAAACTACCTTCCAAACACCATAGTCCAGTACTCCTCCCACATACAACTTGTATGTGGCAGCAACACTAGACTGGGGGGACTTGAAGGGGTATGGTCCCAGATCTCGCGTCAGCATCGACCGCGAGTGACCATTACCCTTATCAAAACCCCCACTAGCTAACAACCTACTTGTGCCCATGCGAGAACGCATCAGCACAAGGGTTGAATCCAATCTATCTAGTAACGAAGGAGGACTTACATGGAATATGAGAACGGTAGAGTGATGCGACAGAGCATCACATCTGGTGTACGAAAACGGAAGTATTCACAGCGATGCGGCATCGCACCGCATCCAGTGAACACTTCTATCAATACAAGAAAGCCTTACCTTAGGCATAAAAGAAGATGAACGTAACGGTGCGGCTGACACCACACCATATGGGCATTTTCGTCACGACAAGGGATGCAGGCAAATAGTCTCCGCGGACGACGATGCGGCTAGCACCGCATCTCGCGTATTCCTTGATCACAAGTAGGAGACACGGTAACTTCAGATGTTACCGCACGTAGCGATGCGGCTTGCACCGCATCCTATGCACTCAAACAAGTGGGACTGACACCACAGTGCAAGTGGCACCAATGGCAGTTACCTGTCAGAGCTACGTAAGCAATGGACTGACTTGGCGTAACCTCCACAACCGACAAGCCTGACACACCTGCAAAGGTGCAGCACGTCGTCAGTCCATCCATCATCATCCTCCTTCACTCCTCGGCTATAAATACCAACCCCAAACCAGGTTTGAGGTATCTCTTCACAACTCTCTCACTACTACTACTATCTTACTTTGCTTCCCAAGCAAACTACTGATTCTCACGCCGGAGAGTGGTAACAAGGAGCACCCCCCACCCCATCCTCCTTGTTACGAGTCACGGCTTGTTTCCTTGTGCAGGAGATCAACCACCGGTGATCCAGCCAGCGATCCTCGAGAGGAAGGGATTAACCCTTCTTGACGAGACCAGTGTGTTAACCCTGCCCGGTTAACCATTGTTTCATCAGCATTTAACTCTTTTTATTAAGAGTAAACTGTGAAAATGGTTCCTGAGGTTTGGTCCCTTTTGCCGTATTAGTTCAAAATTTAAATCTTTTGAGTCTGGGTTCCTGTGGTTTCAATTTTGTTGTCATTTTCATTCAAAATCAAAATCTGATCAAATTTTTTAGTTAACATCCAACTTTTCTGTCTTTTTCCTCCATTTTAATGAAGGGAAAATGGTTTTTTAAGGTTTTATTATAACAAATTAAAAAAAGCTGACCATTTTGCCTTTCATTAAAAGGGAGAAAAAAAAAACAAAAAAAGTTGGACGTTAACTGAAAAATCTGACCAGATTTTGCTTTTGAATGAAAATGGCAACAAATTTGAAACACATAGACCCAGATTCAAAAGGTTTGAGTTTTGGACTAAACTGGCAAAAGTGACCAAACCTTAGGTACCATTTTGACAGTTTACTCTTTTATTAATTTACGGTTTTTTTAAACGATTTGTCTGTGAGACTTGAACCTAAAACTTTCCTCTTCCAATTTACGGTTAGGAAATATGTTATAGCGCTTCGTAATTTTTAGAATTTTCAAGCTAATTCTAAATTTCCACGAGAGTCAAAGGTTACATGATTTAAATCTGAATAATAGTTTAATTCGCTTTGGTTTTAATTATTCTAGTGATAGGTTCTATATGGAAGCATTTTTTCATTATTGTTTTTCCAGAGCCACACACTAATGAGTTCGCAAAGGATGCGAAGCACTCTTCACTCGAACACGCGCACATGGCATGGGTGTATGGATCAATGCGACACACTTTGACGGGTGTACACGATCTGAAAAGCTGTTGGAAGGCTATTTGTAGGTTAATCAAGCAAAAAGACGTGAAGATCAATTATCTAACTGACTTCTCGAGTTCTTTCTTTACAATTTTTTTTATCTATAAACTTGTTATTCGTGATGATTTTGGTATTTGAGTTGCTTTTGTTCATCATGTCTGGTCAAACATCTTTATGATTGTCCAGATGCGATGCTTCGTTGAATGTTTTGATGATTTGATGTTTGATTTGTTTATTTAGTACGATTAGAGTAGTTTGCTATGGATTTAATCTTATGATGTGTATGGATACATGTTGCGTATTGATTTTGATGTTGAGTCGGTCTTTCTATAACGTTATGCATGTCAGATCCGATTTCTCCTATCTCTATGTTATATTGACACGCTCATTAACTTAAGGCTTGAAACCTTAATTGGTAATAAACAACTTAATAACATAATTGGAAAAACGTGTGAACTACTTACACGAAGGATCTGATTAAAAGGATATCGAAACTAGTTAGGTTTTTCTTTTTGGTTGATCTTGATTAGTTCGTAAGTCGCAATGTTCATTGATCAAACTTGGACCCAGCCTATAAACCCTAAGTCATAAGAATCCATTGTAAATCTCGTTATGCTAAACTCAGTCTTGTGACAACCCTCCTTTAGCCATGTTATTATCTGTATGATTAAATTACGTGCAATCATTTATGTAAATCATATAGACTTTGTCTAGCGATAAAAGGTCATACATTGCATTGCATGTGAATGACTAGGCACAATTATAGTATGTCCAATAGAATACACTACCACCGGTGAACACAATAGTGCTAATTCAAGTTAAAAAAATCAACAAACCATCTAAAATAACGAACAACAGTGATATACAAATTACAAGGAAATAAGACCCTAATCTGATAAACGTGTCCAATTTTATCGAATCCTATTATCTATGATTTATAAAATTTATATAGATTATAAAAATAACTATTTTTAAACATTGTGTTATGGCATGGAAAATTAGTATATAGTGCATTAAAAACAAAAACAAATAA
Source organism: Helianthus annuus (assembly GCF_002127325.2). NCBI lineage: Eukaryota > Viridiplantae > Streptophyta > Magnoliopsida > Asterales > Asteraceae > Helianthus > Helianthus annuus. Next base: position 49,142,429 of record NC_035443.2, read on the forward strand.
CCTAATAATAGTGCATTAAAAACAAAAACAAATAACCTAATACCACCATAAGTTTATTTTCACACTTCAAAAGGTTGAAGAACAATAACCAAGAACAAAAAGCGTGTCATCATTATTTTGTACTTACAGAAGGCTAATATGATGGTTTAATGGGGAAAACTGTCTTTGTACCAAATAATATGGATTCATCAAAAGAGTCTAGATTCATCATGTTTTGATGCATCCATTTATTTTGTATTTACACAAGGTTAATATGGTAGTTTGATGAGAAACAATTGGTGAAAAACCTGTTGGAACTAACTAAAAAAATAAATACCGAAAAACCGAAAAGTTAACACTAATGGTAGAAACCCTAGCTATGAATTTTGAAAATTTCTAAAATTTTTAGAGTAGACTTGGGATGTCAAAAGAAGGTTTTTAACCAAAAATCATATTTTTTCTGAGTTGTCTAGCTATTTTTAATAATTTAAGATCATAAATAAACACCAAAAATAAATAAAAAAACTTAGAGTACCCAAAAAAAATCTCAAATTTTGTAGTAACTATTATTAAATATAATAAGCTTATAACCAAAAAAATCAAGTGAAACTAACTTTGGTAGCTATGGTTTTGATTAATGACTTGAATTTACATTTTAAACATATTTATTTATATTTTCTTAACAAATATACTAAAATAGTAAAATAATATTTTTACAAAAACTTATAAGGTCAAAAGTAATTTCTGGATTTTTTTTGGAATTATTTAAACATTGGAAGAATTTTTAGTGAATTTAGATTATTTACGAGTATTTGAAACGACTTTTAATTCAAAACCGACATCTATGAATTATAGAAATGAAATCCTACTGATTTCTAAGTTCAAAATGGTATATTTTGATATTCCAAAATAGTTTTCAAAAAAATCCAAAGGTTTGGAGCCATCTTGGCCAAAAGTTGTAATAACGGTAAAAACCGACAAGTGTCGAGAACATAACTAACAAGCCCTAAAACTTGTCACACTTTGTACAAGGCATTTATTTACATCCTAAGGTTTACTTGGTGTGAAATTGCTAATAACATGGATACTTATAAATTTATGTAACAACCCTCAAAAGTTTCCTGAATAACTAGGGATCAAAACCCCGTGCGCACGTGACAAGACCCGACATGAAAAATGAGAAAACAATATTCAGCATGTCCCCGCGAGGACAGCTGATAACCTGTCGCGACGCGCGACAGGGTGTTACACGTGGCAGAGCAACGTGTCACCCCGGATGACACGTGGCGAGGCTAGGGAAGTGACTAGGCTAACCTAAGCCCTAGCACCCTCCCCCGCGTGTCGCGGAGGGACTCCATTCATAGCCCACGACGCGCGGCCGGGTCCAAGAACTGGTATAAAAGGGGCAGGCATTAGACAAGTTTCAGGGCTCATTCCAGTTTCTAAATCTCGACTTCTCGAATCTTTATTCGAATAAGTGTGCTAAAACCCTAAATCACCGATACGATACCATGCCTGATCGATCAGAAAACCAACCAACGAACGCCAAAGATCTGCCTAAATAAAGTGAGTCTTTGAGAACCTACATTGAGGTTTTGATCTCATGATTATCGTTAGGTTTGATTTGGTTTTACACTAATATGTGTTACATTATGTGTATTTAGGATCTAAAACTAGAAGGCTGGAAAACGCTAAATTTATAATGTAAGACATTCACTATTTTCCTGACAACATTGTAAATGTTTTCCGAAACCCTAAATGTTTTTCCAGTTTTTACTTACGTTTACAGTGATTAAGTCTTTGTATTCTTACGGAAACACTATCGCTAATATGTGGGGTTTTGTATACATTACTTGATAAGCTTTGCTATTGGACTTGTGGGCCAATAATGATACGACCATAGTCACAGATCCGGTCGAGTGACAAGTACTAGTGGGTGGTTGTAAGATATAAACAAATGTAAAAACTCTTAATGTTATAGTTGTATGACCTTGTCATTTTTATACAAAAGAATGTACTTACTCGTATTTCCTGCTAATCAAATGTTTTTAAACGTGTTTCAGACGAATTACCGTGAAAGGAAGGAAAATTGCTACAATGCACAAAAGATTAAATAAATGGCTATTTCAACTGAATCAAGAAATGTATTTGTAATTAAGGGTTTCTCCCTACAAAAACCTTTTTATGTAAATATGAGTTTACCCCACAAATTATGAATAAAAATCTCGGTGTTTGATAACTCTAATATTTTTCCTGACACAGATCCTGATGAAATTCCCACTGCAAAAGTTTTAATTAACACCGGTACCACTTGAACTATTCATGGCTCCCGTCCAGGGTAGGGTCGGGGTTGTGACAATTTAAAAGTATAAAACATAATCAAAACCCTTGTTTTGAGAATAAACGTTGTGCTTTTACAAACGAACACCAACTATTAACCTCATCAATACTATATACACCTGGATTAGGGTAGAAGTCCTAGTCATGTGTCATTCGGATTAGATCCGGGGTCCTATTAGTGCAGTTCTCTTTGAAGAAACTGGATAATGCACACATGCTTAGCCGACGTCTTATAGTAGAAGCAGGAACATGAATATTGTGAGTTTCATGACCCCTTTTTACTTGTTTTATATTTCGGGGGAGAAACATGCTTTGTTTGTGATTAATTTTGTAATTACATGAAACTTGCAAATTGCTTCATATATGGTTTTCCATACTCATAAATGCATGTTTAGAAACACAAAAGATATCCATATGACTGGAGATAAAACGAACTTTGGTTATGATTAACTATTAAAGTGACATAAAACGAACTTAGGCTTATCATCAACTATTCAATATCATGAAATGTGCTAATTGTATCATGGATGGATTTTCGTATATATCCGTGTTCATTAATCAATAGAACCTTGCAGGGTGATACTACTCAAACTTAATCTGGACTGTATTACTTACATGAGACATAGCAGTTACCACGGAAGTCCTATGTTTAGTATAATCATTAACCCGTATAACCATGGATATTGTGAATAGATCTATTTCGTCTGACAACTCTTCAGGGTTGGTCGCATTAACCTGTCTAGAATGGTAAATGAATGCATGATATTCATAACGTATTCTGTGTTTGTGGTAAACACTTGTTTGGGGGCAAAAATAGCGTTAATGTTTGGTTATACGACTCATGGTAATTACAACATTGTTTAGTCTTGCTAGCTTAACAATAAGATCAATCGGGAGAGGTATATCTGGTGTATAAAATGATTAAAAATTGTATGAAATGGTCACACTAACCTATCCTGAATGGTAAATGAACGCATGATATCCATAACGTATTCTGTGTTTGTGGTAAACACTAGTTTGAGGGAAAAAATAACGTCAAGGTTTAGTTATACGACTCTTGGTAATTACAATATTGTTTAGTTTTGCTAGCTTAACAGTAAGATCACTCGGGATAGGTATATCTGGTGCATGAAATGCTTAAAAACTTATAGAAACCATTAGGGTTGTGGTTGACGAAATGATTAAAAACTAGTAGAAATCATTAAGGTCGTGGACCGTGGTTGACCAGATGATCAAAAAACTAATATAAACCATTAAAGTTATGGTTGATGATATGATCCAAAGCTGATAAAAAACATTAAGGTTATGGTTGCCAAAGTGATTAAGAACTGATAGAAACCATTAAGATCATGGTTGACGAGGCTTATCTAGATATAGATATTATGTTTTTTGTTGGTTTACATGTTGATTTATTCGAAGATACACGTGTTATGTCTCTTGTGACAAGAATACCTAGTTTTCAATAATATATTTACTGACAAGTATGATTGGTGTTAAAGATACGTTAACTTTATCTTTTCAAAAGATGGGTATGTTGAATTTACAGAGACGTGTCTGTTATACATTTTTAATAACTATATTTTCAAAACATATAAGGGAAATGATTTTAATCATGTCAAATAAAACTTGTGAACTCACCAACTTTATATTGACATTTTTAAGCATGTTTTTCAGGTCATGTTTAACTATGGCATGCTTAGAAATAGTCAAAATGTTCAAAACCTTAGAAGTCGAGACCTTGACATGTTCAAGTAGGCTTTTAGAAATCACCTACCTAGAAGATGTATAGATGACTTGACGTTCAACATTCCACAAGCCTTAGTATATATTCCACTTCACATGTGATGATACCAAGAAGTCACGCCCAACTCTGATCTAGTGGGTGTGACAGGTCTTAGGATTACCCTTAGTCGGTATTAACACATCTTATCGCTTTGTACATTATTATCAAGTTAGATATTAAGATAGTTCCATGGACATTATCATTCATATGTGTCATTCATTCTTTGATGATTCAAACATGGGTATCTATTCTTTCATAATCCCTGATTTTCTAAAATAATCCATTTGCTTTTCTAACCCCTAATTTTGCTTTTACAACCCACCTTACTTACATAAGTTACATATTGATAGACAAACTTAGTACTAAGAGCCACCATGTCCACGAATTGATACTTGGTAACTTACCCAAGCTATACTATATAATGAAAGGTTCGCTTATCTTTCGCGTATATAATTAGTATTTTAGGCGATTTACCTTTAAAAATAGTCTATGCAGTCGTGTAATGTTTCAGTGTTACTATACGAATACACCGGTTATATTATGTACTAGAACATCTAGATTTAACAACTTCAAGTCTACAACTGTGTTTATTGTGGCTCATGTATAAATAGATTGCTTTGATCGACCAATAGGCATCCACGTATATTAAGCAACGCATGAGACATTAAAGAGTCTTTTAGCGTAATAAGGTATAGTTAGAAGTTGAGTTTGAAGACTAGCTTAGATCTATTTAAAACTCAAAGTATCATATTTACAAAAGTGGTCCTAAAAAATTCGATTTAAAACAAGACAATCGAAAACGTTAGTAGACGATTGCATAGTAATTGTAGTAAAAACTAGTTTACGAGTGGGTATGAGTGTTGGTATTTGCAGTAAAAACTAGTTTACAAGTGGGTATGAGTGTTGGTATTACAATTTCTATATAAACCGGAATAGTCAATGATAATATAAGGTATATCCCATAAGTTTGTTCCACATCGATTCAAGAGATTCCCAGGTGGCACATAAACTTAATAACGAAGGTCATTTATGGTTTGAAGTTGTGATCATGAATGGTTAGTATGTATAATGAAAAATAAAAGATCTGTTAAAAAGGGTTTTTAAAAGTCGAGGAACTAAAAATTGCCAAAACAACCAAGTTAAACATCCATCATTTTGGGATTACGAACTATAATGTCCAGACTGCGGTTTTTAATGTGCGTACAGAAACTCTGCGACGTGGGATGTCGCAACCCCCGTCCCCTAATTACCCAGGAACGGGCGGCCATGGCCAGTTTTTGTGGTATCGGTGTTTATCATTTTGGCAGCGGAATTTACATCAGGACCGTAGTGAGGAAATGATTTATCAGAGTAAAATACCACGCTTTTATAATATTAAACACATGGGAAAATCTCAAGTTTCAAGTACACACATTTTTATAGGGATAAACCCTATTTTATTTAGAGTGAATTTCAAGTTTTGTCCTTTATCTTTAGGCCACTTTGTAAGTTTTGTCCTTTATGTTTAAATTTTACGAGTTTTGTCCTTTATGTTTAAAAATCAAGCACGTTTTACCCTTTATGTTTAAAAATCAAACACGTTTTGTCCTTTATGTTTAAAAAATCAAGCACATTTTGTCCTTAAAAATCAAGCATAAAGGACAAAACGTGCTTGATTTTTAAACATAAAGGACAAAACTCGTCAAATTTAAACATAAAGGACAAAACTTGCAAAGTGGCCTAAAGATAAAGGACAAAACTTGAAATTCACTCTTTTATTTAATTAAAACATCTCTTTGTTTTAGGTAACTTTATAGTCACATTTCCAAGCCTTCAGAGCTGTCCAGCTGGCTTCTATTTGGCTTTCACTTTTTGTTACCTGAAATGCGTTTAAAAACATTTTGTCAGTGGGAAATACTGGTGAGTGAATCCCAGTTTAATCAAGACATGTAAAAACCGTTGTACAGTATTGAGGGCGGTCGCGCAATTACATTTGTTTCCATCTACTTTAATTACCACCCACGGTACTGTCAACCCGACTTGTGGTCATGTTACTACTCACAATGTAGTAACAAATTTTGTATACAAAACCCCAACATATCGAAGATTGTAGAATACAAATACTCAATCACTGTTTAATATAATGTTAAATATTTGAGGTTTTGTAAAAACAGTTTGCAAAAAGGAGATTACTCACATTGCTGTCTTAGGGTTTTCTTTAAGGATATCCTGATAATTATCTATTAATTACACAAATGCACACGCGTTAGTATAATAACCCAATATTTACATTAGTAATACCCTCCCCGAGACGGCATTCCAACGACTATGTCGGGCAGAACCTCGACAGCCGTTACGGAACCCTAGATCAATCGGTCAGCGTATCTAATACGTAACTGGGGGTTATGATACTTACAACGAGGCAGAACTTCATTATTTAGGGGGGTATAATGCCCGAGTATAATGCCTATTATATAGAAATTGAGAGAAAATGTTTGAGAATTGAACGAGTTGGACTGAAGGCCGATCAAGGGAATTTATAGGGCTGTTTGTCGAGTTGGTCGCGCCCCGCGAAAGCCCAGGGGGGTCTTACGTGCCCCACGAGCTAGGGGTGTAGGCCCTAGCCTCGTCGAATCACACGCATAGCTTCTCCGGGTGTCCTGCTGTCACACCCTTATTTTCCACGTGTCATCGGTGGGCCCGGTGGGGGTTCCGTGACGTAGTTGATATCGTCATAGTCAAACACACAATATACAAATGCACAGCGGAAGCAAAAGAAAGATTTATTTCAGCTTAATAATATTGTAATATCCAAGTATCACAAAATAGTCGAAATAGGTCCACAGGCGGATCCGAAACAAAGAGGAAACTTTATTTCAACAGACTTCATGCATCCTAAGCTTGCGAGACTTCTATGGATGCTAAGGAGTGGCCAGCGTATTACGCGTAGTACCTGCACTTAGCCTTTTTGGAAAATACGTCAGTTTACATTGGTAAATACAATTTAACTGACTCATTTTGAAAATGTTTAAAAATTGATTTAAATGCCCGTGGCACAAAACTTTTTATAACTTGGGATAATTAATTGCTTATTAATCTTGTAAAAGAATTACATGTCTGTTATGCGTTCAGTTGCCCGGGTCGTACTGGGTTAAAGATTAATAGACACACGTCGTACTGGGTTAAAGATTAATAGACACACCACTTAATATAATTCCGCCGCGAGACTTCTCTCGACCGACGATTATACTTTATTGAAATGCACTACGGGTATACGCCTACACCCATGTGCTAAGGTCGTTGCAACACTTAACCACCGACCGGTTAAGGTCAATTTCCCGACCAAGCAGTATTTTATATATCGTACACCAAGCCCGTATAGGGAAAATAAGTTAAACGTATTTACCTGAGCAAAGTATAAATCAAATACAGCGAGTGCACGTAGCTTTTACTGGGCTCCTATATCTGGAATTAAGGTTTTAATAACCTTTTAGAATCCTAACGGGTCTTAAACTTAGACCGGTTAGCTTTATATAAAGATTACGGTTTTAAACGCACGATAAGGCGAAGACCGTTTTAGAATGTGGTTTTGACCCAACAAGCTTGCATGCTTGCTTAATATGGGTAACATAATCACATTCTGGATTTTGAGACTGAAATTGTCACACCCCCAATATCCACCCGCGGAGTACCACCGCTTGGAGGCGTGACATGACCAGGATCAAGCCACCAATCATATTGAACATCATAAGTATTAGTAAACATAAACGTATATCAACCCACAATATGAAAGGTGTTCAAATAACATAGTTTAAGTAGCGGAAGCATAGTATAAAATCCAACGTAATTAATAAGTTTTCAACTGTCATAAGTGTTTATCAAAACGTCCATGATCCATGTCCACAACGTCTGCGCCTCCCGTGCAAGCTCCATGTATACCTAAGGTCCTGCAAGGCATGTAACAGAGAGTCAACAACTAGTTGAGCGAGTTCACAGTTGGTTTGTTCAGTTATAGTAATCGTATTGTAAATCGTATGTTCGCTTAGTAATCCAAGTATCGTATGCATTTGTATCGCAGCCCTCCAGGCATGTGTGCGAAGATTAGTGGGAGTTTCCCAAGTATTCTAGACTAGGTATATTTGTATCGCAGCCCTCCCGGCATGTGTGCGAAGTTTAGTGTATGGTTCGCAGCCATTCTAGGCATGTGTGCGAAAATTAGTTCTATTATCGCAGCCATTCCCGGCGTGTGTGCGAAGAGAAATGTTTGTATCACTAGTCTAGCAGTATCTATCAAAACCTTCCTCTCCCGAGGCCCATAGTACGTAATCCCGATAATATCTTAAGTACAAGTAGTCTTCCAAACCCATTCCCGACCCTGGGAACCCATGCCTTGGTAAGGGTGTGAACTCACCTTGGTTTTGCTCGGCAGATACACAGAAAAGTAAATCAAGCTATTTGGTGGTCAACCACGTCCTACCATGGTTACCATACAAGTTAGGTTCTTATTCAAGTAGTGCACGTATATTCTACACGTATTGTACACACGTAACGATCATAGCATACACGTATAATCATGGCAGTTCAACAACAGTGCTAGTTTAACAGTACAGTCATGTAAACAAAGTCCAAGTATGCGGCCCAAATGGTTGGGCTCGTAAGAGTGTGCAAGTCCAACAGTGTGCACGTGTTCCTGGTCTCGAGTCGAGACTAGAGATCTCGAGTCGAGACAGTGCGGTCTCGAGTTGTGCTGGCCTCAAGGTCTCGAGTCGCAACCAATGAGGTCTCGAGTCATGCATGTACTTGTCGAGACTAGGCGGTCTCGAGTCGCAACCGGACCCGCAACCATGGTCTCGAGTTGTGCTGTTTGTGTCGGTGTTGTGGTCTCGAGTCGAGACAGTGAGTTCTCGACTCGCAATCTGTGGCGAGACTAGGTGGTGTAACAGACTTCGTGATTTGCAGCACATGATTTCCGTAACAATTGCTAACAGTTTTGGCAGTTTCACAATTCAGATCAAATCACAATTAATTCAGAAATCAATCATATTCATATCATTAACAATTCAAGAACACTAATCAATAACATATGAACTTACAACCGGATCATCCGACTAATCAACTCAAAGAATAACACGAAATCCTAAGTCATGATCTAAGCAAGAACAATCAATCCATTATCATGTGGAACATACAATCGGTTGGTTAAACCAGCCGATTCTAAACTAGCATGCACCCTAGTTTATGTGTACATCAAATCTAGGGTGCATGCTAGTTTAGAATCGGCTGGTTTAACCAACCGATTGTATGTTCCACATGATAATGGATTGATTGTTCTTGCTTAGATCATGACTTAGGATTTCGTGTTATTCTTTGAGTTGATTAGTCGGATGATCCAGTTGTAAGTTCATATGTTATTGATTAGTGTTCTTGAATTGTTAATGATATGAATATGATTGATTTCTGAATTAATTGTGATTTGATCTGAATTGTGAAACTGCCAAAACTGTTAGCAATTGTTACGGAAATCATGTGCTGCAAATCACGAAGTCTGTTACACCACCTAGTCTCGCCATAGATTGCGAGTCGAGAACTCACTGTCTCGACTCGAGACCACAACACCGACACAAACAGCACAACTCGAGACCATGGTTGCGGGTCCGGTTGCGACTCGAGACCGCCTAGTCTCGACAAGTACATGCATGACTCGAGACCTCTTTGGTTGCGACTCGAGACCTTGAGGCCAGCACAACTCGAGACCGCACTGTCTCGACTCGAGATCTCTAGTCTCGACTCGAGACCAGGAACACGTGCACACTGTTGGACTTGCACACTGTTACGAGCCCAACCATTTGGGCCGCATACTTGGACTTTGTTTACATGACTGTACTGTTAAACTAGCACTGTTGTTGAACTGCCATGATTATACGTGTATGCTATGATCGTTACTTGTGTACAATACGTGTAGAATATACGTGCACTACTTGAATAAGAACCTAACTTGTATGGTAACCATGGTAGGACGTGGTTGACCACCAAATAGCTTGATTTACTTTTCTGTGTATCTGCCGAGCAAAACCAAGGTGAGTTCACACCCTTACCAAGGCATGGGTTCCCAGGGTCGGGAATGGGTTTGGAAGACTACTTGTACTTAAGATATTATCGGGATTACGTACTATGGGCCTCGAGAGAGGAAGGTTTTGATAGATACTGCTAGACTAGTGATACAAACATTTCTCTTCGCACACACGCCGGGAATGGCTGCGATAATAGAACTAATTTTTGCACACATGCCTATAATGGCTGCGAACCATACACTAAACTTCGCACACATGCCGGGAGGGCTGCGATACAAATATACCTAGTCTAGAATACTTGGGAAACTCCCACTAATCTTCGCACACATGCCTGGAGGGCTGCGATACAAATGCATACGATACTTGGATTACTAAGCGAACATACGATTTACAATACGATTACTATAACTGAATAAACCAACTGTGAACTCGCTCAACTAGTTGTTGACTCTCTGTTACATGCCTTGCAGGACCTTAGGTATACATGGAGCTTGCACGGGAGGCGCAAACGTTGTGGACATGGATCGTGGACGTCTTGATAAACACTTATGATAGTTGAAAACTTATTAATTACGTTGGATTTTATACTATGCTTCCGCTACTTAAACTATGTTATTTGAACACCTTTCATATTGTGGGTTGATATACGTTTATGCTTACTAATACTTATGATGTTCAATATGATTGGTGGCTTGATCCTGGTCATGTCACGCCTCCAAGCGGTGGTACTCCGCGGGTGGATATTGGGGGTGTGACAATTTCGGTCTCAAAATCCAGAATGTGATTATGTTACCCATATTAAGCAAGCATGCAAGCTTGTTGGGTCAAAACCACATTCTAAAACGGTCTTCGCCTTATCGTGCGTTTAAAACCGTAATCTTTATATAAAGCTAACCGGTCTAAGTTTAAGACCCGTTAGGATTCTAAAAGGTTATTAAAACCTTAATTCCAGATATAGGAGCCCAGTAAAAGCTACGTGCACTCGCTGTATTTGATTTATACTTTGCTCAGGTAAATACGTTTAACTTATTTTCCCTATACGGGCTTGGGGTACGATATATAAAATACCGCTTGGTCGGGAAATTGACCTTAACCGGTCGGTGATTTCGCTCATAGGGTCTGAGAGGTGATTTCGGGCGAAATCAGAAGTATCTGATTTCGCTCCTGATGTCTCGTGCTATTTCGAGCAAAATCTGAAACCTATATATATAGGTTAGTCATCAGCGAAATCAAAAACAGTTGTACGAATTCCATACCGAAGTGCTGCCGGTGTGAAGACTGCTTGTATTCTTGATTTTATCAATACAATCAGTAGTTAAAGTGAAGAATCAGCTGTTTCTAGCTTTGTTTCTTGTTTTCCGCACCTGAAACAGAGTAAAACTCCTCTGAACGACTCATTCGGGTCAGATCACGATCCTACAATTGGTATCAGAGCTCAGGAGGAGGAGTTCTGCAGAGATTAGCTGGAATTCATCGAGATTTCTTTCTTCTATACCTTCTTTCTTCACCAGAACGAGATTTACCGGACCAAACCTGCTCAAAATTTCACAGATCACAGATAATTGAACATAGACAAATCCCTGAAAGTTTGAGACCTAAATTCACACTAAAAATGGACAAAATTGATCCCCGAGTTGATTTCGCTCGTATGGACACTTTCTGATTTCGCTTGTGTTAACTTGATTTCGCTCCAGATACAACCTGTTTTTGCTCCATAAGTCCATTACAGTCTGATTTCGCTCCTGCACACATCCTGTTTTCGCTCCAGGGTGTCAAGTTTGTTGATAATTTCGCTCCAAATTGTCATAACCTGTGATTTCGCTCCTAATAATTTGCTAATTTCGCCCCAAGTCTACAAAAAAGTGATTTCGCTCCTAAGTGTACTTTGCCTATTTATCTCCAAGCTGATTATTGATTAATTTCACTCCAAAGTCACTGTTTTTGAACAATTTGTTGTCAAATCATGGATAACGATTTCTACAACGCGTTTGCAACTCCGTGTGCACCAACTGTCATTGCACAAGCCATGAATTTAGAAAATGAGACGGGAACCACCCAAAAGCCCCCGACACTAATGAGTATCGAAGAATACTACGGGTGGAAAGATAGATTCGAGAACTGGGTTCAGGCAAACCATCTTAGGTCTTGGGAATGTATACTGAAGAAATATGTGCTGCCTAGAACAGATTTGCAGGTCATCAAAGATTTATCAGAGTTTACTGATCAAGAACGGGTTATGTACAAAGCCAAAAAGATGATGATCAGTCTGCTTCAACAAGCTATCAAAGAAGACATCTTCATACTATTACAGCATGACAAGACTTCAAAGTCAATCTGGGATGCTCTTCGTGTTAAATTTGAGGGTAGTGAGAACATGATAAAGAGCAAGAAGGCACTGCTCAAGAAAGAGTTTGATCTGTTTAACAGTCTACCAGGAGAAGACACAAAGAAGCTGATTGAACGATACTGCCACTTAGTGCGATCCATGTCGATGTTGAGTATTACAAAAGATCGTGAAGAGTTGGTAGACAAGCTAGCTGATGCATTGCCGCAGAAAGAGTGGGGAACGTATTTGATGATTCTGAAGAATTCGGGTGTTTATGATGGGCTAACAATTTCTCAGTTTATTGAAAAGATCGAGAGTCAGGATTTGGAACAGCAGAAGATCGCCAGGATGAACAGTCCAAGTGGTCAACAGGACGTTAAAATGTACTACAAAGGTAGTGTTCCGGTTCCAGAAGCAGAGAGAAGCCCTAAAATCCATACTGCATTTAGTGCTGGAGATTCAACAGAAAAAGTTGATCAGAGTTCAACTAAAAGCAGCAGTGGATTCTCATCATTTCCGAGTGTCAATCCAAAGGAGTCAACTACAAGTTTCCATTCTCAGAGTACAAAGTCAGGAAATGGTTATGTGATTCAGTGCAACATCGCTTTAAATCTTCCAGAAGGTCAAAATTTTTCGGAAGAAACTGCTAAAGACCACATGGCTTTACTTGGTTCTGTGTTTCTCTCATATGAAGGTCTAGTTGCTGGTTGGATCAGGAATCCTATGCTCACCAAAGAGGATTACGATCAAATAGACGCCGAAGAGATGGAATTAATGGATATCAAATGGTGTCTGGCAAGTGTTCTTAGGCGAGCTGAAAAGTTCAAGCTTATTACTGGGAGAAATGACTTTCTTGATGCTCATGTATCTACTTTAGGTTTTGATAAATCTAAAGTTACTTGTTTTCGATGCAGGGAGAAGGGCCATTTCAAACGAGAGTGCAAGAACAGGGAAGCTAGTGGTGCTCAGAATCTGTTTGGAAAAGACAATTACTACCGGAAAGCCATATATCAGCAGGTTGGTCAATCACAAGATTCACAGACGGCTCATGGTAGAAAAATCGAGGATTCAAAAAGAGCACATTTGGTAGATTTCAACTGGAACAATTACATATCACCTGAAAGCAAAGCATGTTTAGTCGATCAAGATGATGAAAGACTACCTGAAGGCTTCAGCTGGGATATGTTTATTGATGAAAAGGGAGAATTCAAAGCTTTCATCGCTAAGATTGTCAGAGAACCAGACATGTTTGCCACATGGATGAAGTCTATTGGTGAGACTGTTAAGAGTGTGGATGAAGAGTCTGTTGTTTCTGATGAAAATTCAGAAAGTGCTGATGATAACTCACAGAGTTCAGATGAGAGTGTACAAAATGATGCAAGCTCAGAAAAGGAAGTTGTTTTTGATCAAACACCATCTGATTCTGGATTATCAGATGTTAGTTCTGAAAAATCTGCACAGTTTGATCAATCACCTCCAGATGACAGCAGTGATGATGAGGAAGAAAAACATATTAATGTTGCTAAATCTCATCTTTCTCCTGAAAGTTTTCATTTTTATTTTGCAGATCGCATGGAGAAACTAAAGGAGAAACGAGCTGCTAAAGAACAACAACAAATGAAATCTGAAGATGTTGTTCAGAATGAGAATGTTGAAAGTGCTGCTGAGGAGATGGTTAAGACTGAGCAAGTGAAGGTAGAAGAAAAGGTGACTGAAGCAGAAAAGGTGGTTGAAGTGGTAAAAACAGTTGAAATTGAAAAGATTGTAGAAGTTGTCAAGCCTTGCACAAAGTGTTTGGAAGCATGCAAGGAATGTGCAGTGAAAGATGATATAATTGCTGAGTATGAGAAGAAGAAGGAGCAATTACTGTTCAACCTCAACTATGTGAAAGAATCTTATGATGTCTTGAACAAAACAGTAACTGGTCTCCAAAAGACAAATTCAGAAAGAGAACAAGCACTAACGATGATGAATGCAGTCATGATGACAAAGCAGAAAGCTATCAACTTTTACATCGAAGAGAGTGCTAAATGGAAGCAAGAGTTGGAAACTGAAAAGATTGAGAATGAGAGAATTAGACGTTTATTACAAAGCTATTCTAGTTCTGATTATCTCATTGATCGTATTTACCCAACTGTTGCAGGTATGGAAGCTTTTCAAGATGACAAGCCGAAGAAAAAGGATATTGGTAAGAAACTGACTGTTAGCTATAACAAGTGTCCGCCTCCAATTTGGGAAGGGTATTCTCCTAGAAAACCAAACGAGGAGCAACTTGAAAAAGCAGTCAATATAAAGCTAAAAACCGACACAAATGATGAATTACCAGAAAACATTGATGTTACGTTCACCTCGTCTGACACTGATCATGAGTCTGAGTTAATCAAAAAGGTGGTCGATCAGGTGTTGGATACTGATGAGGAGTCCGAGTCAAAGTCTGAGTCTGGAGGGTCAAATTCGTCAGTCAACAGTACAAAGTCGTCGGTTAAACGGTCTTATAGTAAAGAATTTTTGTTATCAAAGGCAAATTTGGATGATGAAACATTTGAAGTAGCATACACTTTAAATGATTCTGACAAATTATACTCTGACAAAGAGTTTCCAATAAGAAGTGTTCGGTTTGACATGATCAAAAAGGTTTTCAAAATAACAGAAATTAATATTTCTGAAATAAAAGATTTAAATCTTAATGGAAAACCTAAAAAATACACTTCAAGAGTTCAACAACGTTTAAACAAGAAAAAAGGTTACAATTCTGGTCCTGGTTTTCAAAAGAAACCTAACCAAAATCGTAGCTACAAAAAGAAAGGTTTAGGTTTTATTCCACCAGAAAATCATAAAAATATGAAAAATTCTAAAACAAAAACAGAATTTATGTCAGGTGGGAGTGCAGAAGAGGAACAGAAGAAACCATTCTGGAGACGGTCAAATCAAGAGTTTCTTGCTGAGAAGAGAAGGAATGGAACTGAAGTGTTTCGTCCAAAGGAAACTCGAACCTGTTACAAATGCAATGAAGCTGGTCACGTTGCATGGAATTGTCAGAAAAATGCCAAAATAAAACAGGGAGTTTCTAGGAAATTGAAAGAAAAAGTTGTTGATGTTGAACCACCAATCGAAAAATTTAAGATTTTTGAAAATTCAACTTATGAGATTGCTGAGTGTTCTAAAAAGAATTTTTACAAAAAGCAAGAAAAAGACAATCAAGTGTGGGTTGTTAAAAAGGTTGATGAGAAAGTTGGCGATGAATCTGGTTCCACAAAGCCAGAAGAGCCAAGGTTGAGGTGAAAAATTCAGTGGATGATGATGAGTTTCCATCACTAAAATTTGACGAGGTTAAACAGAACGTTGGTAAAGTTGATATATCGAATCAGTTTTATACCGAGAAAAATAAGTTTGATGTCGAGAAAACATTCAATGGGAATGTAAAGAAAATTTTTGGGAAAATGCTGAATGGGAAAGCAAAGGGGGTTAAAGATTTTTATGCAACTAAAAAGGCAACTTACAACCCCACTGCGCAAGAATTGAAAACCATCAAGTCTGAAAAGACTTGGATGGAAGTTTGTTTTCCTTGAAGTCTTAGGACTATGCCAGAGATCCCAAGTTTTTATCGTGGATCAGGAATCGGTATCATTCATGTTTAAAAAGTTTGTATGAATGTTCTTGAAATTGTTGAAATTTTACAGGTGAAGGACTACGCCGGAGCTTCCAGGTAGGTAAGTGCGAAGCAGGATTCGGCATTCTGATTGGTAAAATGGTTTATGTAGACGTAACATTCCTACAATTGATATTGTTTGTGATTCTTACAAGTGGTACAGAGGTTGCTTAACTGCAAATGGTAAATCAGGGACATTAAGTTGTACTTGATTTACTACACATGATAAAAATAGAAAAGATGATGAACCATATCCCCGTACTTAACAAGTGATAAACCTACAAGTAGTTAAAACAAACTCATTTTCCGGAAAAATCATTTTGATTAAAACAAACTTAAGTGTTTTGAGATCTAAATGAGAAAATGGTTTGTGAAAGGGGGAGGTCTGATTGTTTATGCCTTAGTGGATGGCGAATTGATGCAATTCGATGTCAGTTGTCAAGTTTCTGTACAGTTTGTTTTGAATTTTTTTTTCAAGTGGGTCAAGAGTTTAGATAGTTTTCAAATTTCTCTTTAATGTGTTAGAATTTTAGGGGGAGTAAAAATTTTCAGAAAATCCAAAAACATTAGAAAATTTGAAAAAGACAAAAACATGATAAAATCATAAATGAGTTTCATTGCAAAAAGAGGAAATGATAGTACACCAATGGACTGTCACAACATGCTAAAGAAATGTAAAGATAAAATGTGATAAACAATCTCACTGTGGATGGGTCAGTAGGTTTTTACACATTTAGTAAATTGTGACGAGATATAAACTTAAAAATTCGAACTGGATTATTCTGTGGGTAACAACATCTTGAATATATAGGTAACCCCTGAAATCTTGTTTGAAAGGTCCCTTATTCTGAGATACTAGGTCTTTATGCTCAGTGATATCTGGGGTATTATCCCGGGACTTTTGCTGTATGGAAGTACTGACCTAGTCCCCGGATAATGCTTTCTGCAAAAGCTTGAAACACAGCTACGCCCTCAGCATGTCGATTAAACAATAAAATTGATAGTCACTGCTGTTGTAACAAAAGATCCTCTAAAGGGGACACACCAAAAGTCGAAGCCGTCATCTCTTTGTGTATATGGAAGTATCGACCTGAGCTCTCACGACCCTCGCATTTAACCCCTGAACAGATATCATCTGTGGTATACTCACCTGTAAGACTGAATATTGGGATCTGGATACGGGAGTATATTCAAGTAGTGGGACACACGGATAAGTTCAAGTGTTTAAAACATTAACATCATATCTCGGACCAATTGAAATTTGTGTGAAAATTTAAGTGGACAAATATACTGACAATCTAGGTGAATTGTTTAGAGCTTAAAATGTAATGCAGCTTAATGGTGTTGGTGACATGTCTCAATAACTGATATGATCCTCTTACACAAACTCACAAAAATATTGTCTGTAAATATTTTATTTCTGTATTTTTCTGATTCTACAAGTGGTGTCATTTATTTTCTTTCAGAAAATCCAAAAAAGATTTTGTGTGTGTTTTAGCATAAATTTTGAAAAAGTCAAAAAGATTTTCGACAACTGATGTTAGAGAGCTGATTTTCAAAATTCCAAGTGCTAAACATGATGACATTGTTGTGAGGGAGAGTGTGTTTTGAACGACAAAATATGTTTTTAATTCAACAATTGGTTCATCAAAGAGGAAGATATTATGAGAGGGAGTCGTCTGATTATATCAGCGTGTTGGTGCATACGTTTATACTCAAATTGTTAAATGTAAATCTTATGTTGAGGTAGAGTTTATGCAGGTTAAGTTGAGCCAGGTTAATTCAATCCTGAGATCTAAGCTGAACGAGAGCCAGGTTACGATACCTGAGGACTCTGATTGGAAAAAGCCAGGTTTCTGATTCTTGTAGACTCTGAAGACAAATTATGAGCCAGGCTATCGATCGTAAGCAGAACTAGAGCCAAGTTTTGATCTTGGAAATTAAAAGCTGTAGATAGAGCGTGAGCCAGGTTTCGATTTTGTGGTCAAAGCTACAGCCAGGCAACAATCTTTGACCTGTGAAAGTCAGACAACGATCCTGAAGCAGATATTGTTGAAGAACAAAGAAATGCCAGCAAGTTGTTAAAGGGGAGTCTGTTGATGAAGATAGAGAGAGAGAAGCCCAGAGACTGATCAAGACTGAAGAAGTGAAGACATGGCATTGTCAAAGACTCGATGGACGACTCGTCAACATCTGAGGGGGAGTCTGTTGGTGCATACATCTGTCGACTTCGTCTTGTATCGAGTCTTAGATTGCATTGTATAGATTAGGGCACGTTTTACGAGAAAATAGGAGAGTGTATGTGTATAAGGTGCTGATTTCGCTCATAGGGTCTGAGAGGTGATTTCGAGCGAAATCAGAAGTATCTGATTTCGCTCCTGATGTCTCGTGCTATTTCGAGCGAAATCTGAAACCTATATATAGGTTAGTCATGAGCGAAATCAAAAACAGTTGTACGAATTCCATACCGAAGTGCTGCCGGTGTGAAGACTCCTTGTATTCTTGATTTTATCAATACAATCAGTAGTTAAAGTGAAGAATCAGCTGTTTCTAGCTTTGTTTCTTGTTTTCCGCACCTGAAACAGAGTAAAACTCCTCTGAACGACTCATTCGGGTCAGATCACGATCCTACAAATATAGGGGCCATATCCAAACAAGCACGAGGACCACCTCGACGACCTCTACTAAATGAATCTTCTAAGACCGTAGCCAGATTCATCTCCCTGTTCTGCAACCTACACATCAGAATGAATAGCTCTATCCAATTCGCCTTATTTTCCCCCGACTTCCGACCCACCAGTGTAGTAGATAAGATCTTCAACACATACCTTTAAACCGGATTACGAACCGAAGTGATCAGGTTCGTAGTCGTGAACGGGTGATCAGAAATCGTACTCCAGAACTCTCACTGCTCAGTTGCACCAACACCATAATCCCTAGGCTGAGAATAAGCACCCCTCAAACTAATAACAAACTCCGGCCTCTTTACTTCCTCTTCAGTATACAACCCCGAAACTATGGCAAACCTCGCCATATTCATCTCATACACCTGCCTACCTAAACTGAACGACACAGCTGTGTCCTGCTCAAACTTACCCTCCTTGTGCATCCAAGTGCTGTGAAACTCTAGCACCAGCTCCTCATACTGAGGCTGTATACACTCCAACGCATCAATCAACCTTTGACCCAAAAGGTCAATCACCTCCTGCTTTGAGCCTATTTCACTCAACCACAATCAGTCTATCACCCTGTGCTGAAGTAAATCAGTTTTCTTCAGTTTATCATACTTGTTCCATTCTGATGTACTCGGCTCAAATTTCAGTATCGGGTGATCAGCTCTATGTGTTTTCCTCTCCGGAATAAAGTTATAAGACCTTTGATATTCAATCTTTCTCAATTTAGGATCATCGGCAACTATATGAATGATCGGTGTCTCCTGTGGGACCGGGTCCTGCTGAGGCAGATCCTGTTGTGGTGCCGACTGACCCGCACCTGACTTTCGCGCTCACCTCTACGCGAACTACTAGCCATGCCTGCAAAACAGATACAATCAAGACAAAACATGCAGACATTCAGTAATAACAAACTATTTTTGGTATTTTAATTTTTTTAATTTTTTTTGGAATTTTGATATATTTTTTTTATTTTTATAATTGTTTTTTTTTTCGAAAAAAGAAAGAATAGCCGTATAGCATTTCATTCGCGGCTAATTCTGAAACAAAGGGGTTACTTTTTACAATTCCTAAGTGATATTTAAACTCGTCCGAATGGAGATTGAGTACGGGCGAATTTAAACCACTTGTACATGCAAGTAAACCCAAACACAACTAACTACGACTAAACTAGGCTAAAACGACACTAAGACGACTCAAAGACACTAAATTAGACTCAATGTACACTACCCCCCTTCGGTACTTTTAATTGTCCGCAATTAAAACAAGTGCCTAACAATGACATTGAAGTCCAATCCTCGCTTAAATTCATTTGCTTTTTATTTTTAAAACAAATTTAGCATCGAAAAATTCCGCCTAGTTAAAGGAGGTTTTTACCGTTGCACAAAGTTAGTTTTAATGCGCACGATCGGAACTTCAAGTGTCATTGTATCATGCCAATCAGTCCACAATCAAATACATTCACTATCCCAAACCCACACCACCCGCACCCATTCGACCAATGAACTGACTCGACACAAAACTGACTCGAAAACACTACAGAATTGACTTGAACCTGACTCAACAAGGGCACACCATCGACTCAGCCCAATCACAAAAACATACCACCCAAAACATGACGAACAAACTTGACTCGACACTACCTACATAGCCTGCGGCTGACCTTACTTTACTATATCAAATATCCCTAAGACTCAACACAACTGACCTAACAAAACACTCGAAATCTAACCTGAACAAATGACTAGACACAACGACAACTCGTAGAACTGACTCGACAAGACCTGACTCCAAAAAGACTCAAACAGGACTGAATCGACAACCTATGGACTCACATAAAAGACTAAACAAAATAAAGGAAACAATAATGCAGTAACATCATACCTGAATCACTGATTTAAGTGAGAAAAACTTGAAATTTTCGGTAATGGGAAGTCCTCGATTCGAAGCTATGTGACGAACATATGGTGAAATACCTTTGTGGGTGTTGTTAAGTGAAGAAAACCGGTCACAAGGGTGGTTGGATAGAGGAAAATGGTGGGGTTTATGGTGGGATATGGTGGGTGAAGGGTTATCGGCGGTAGGGTGAGGAAGAAAAGTGGTTTTGGTGCGTTTGGGGGTAGCAGGTGAGTGAAAAGGATTTTATTTCAAATTTTATAACGTCGCACGACGCGACTACATTCTCAATTAGCCGTGGCGTAACGCCACGGCAGGGTTCAACTGAAAGGGGTCAGGTTATTAGGGTTCAAAATGGTTTTTTGGTGACCCTAGGGGTGGCGCTGTGCCACAGGGTGAGCATTTTATGGTAGCGCGACGCGAGGGCCATTTTTCAACAGAAGGATTCTTAAAATTTCAAGTTTTAGGACTTAGAAAAATTTTTAAGTCTTACCAAAGCTTCCCCAAACCATCCCAAATTTTTTCTAAGTGTTGGGACTTACCTGGAACGTCGTTTTCTTCGCAAATTCAGCTCTTCAAGGGTACGTTTCCTGCAAAATTTCTCAAACACACAAAACACAAATACGAAAAACTACGAGAAACATGAAAAATAACGAAATTTACAAACAGTACATACTCTACAAACGAAGCTCTTCTCACTCATTGTTCGGTGAAGGTGGGTGGGTCCTCTAGAGGAATTTCTTCCTCCTCGGTAGTATCAATGGGACCTCCCAAGTAGTGTTTCAATCGATGACCATTAACCTTCCACACACCTTTATCAACTTCGTCATACAACTCAACAGTACCGTATGGAAACACCTCATTTACCACATACGGTCCGGTCCATCTCGATTTCAACTTCCCCGCTAACAATTTCAATCTTGAATTGAATAAGAGCACTTTATTACCTACCTTAAACTCCTTCAACCCTCGCAACCTCCTATCATGCAACGCCTTCGTCTTTTCCTTGATACCCCAAGATCGTTCATAGCGACATCCCTTAGAGCCTCTAACTCATGGATTTGGAAGAACCTCCTCCTTGCGGCTTCGGTAAGGTCGAGGTTAACGGTTTTCAATGCCCACAAAGCTCTTTATTCTAACTCCACCGGAAGATGGCACGCTTTGCCATACACAATCATGAAGGGCGTGGTTCCTAACGGTGTTTTATAGGCGGTGCGGAATGCCCACAAAGCGTTGTCGAGCTTTTCTGACCAATCCTTTCTACTTTTCCTACCGTTTTTTCTAAGATTCTCTTCACCCTCAGTTTGCATTCTCTACTTGGCCACTAGTTTGCGGGTGGTATGCGGTGGAAAGACGGTGAGTTACACCGTAGCGCGCAAGTGCCTTTTCCATGGCGGAATTGCAAAAGTGCGTACCACGGTCACTTATGATAGCTTTAGGAACTCCGAAACGTGTGAATAACTTCTTAAGAAATCTCACCACCACTCGGGCATCATTAGTGGGCAAAGCTTGAGCTTCCACCCACTTTGAGACATAGTCAATGGCCACGAGGATGTACCTATTCCCACTCGATGAGGGGAAAGGTCCCATGAAATCAATACCCCAAACGTCAAAGACTTCAAGAACTTGGATGGGATTTTGGGGCATTTCATCCTTGGATGAGATGTTTCCGGTACGTTGGCAACGGTCACATGTCCTAGCAAACTCTATGGCATCTTTAACTACCGTTGGCCAATAGAGGCCACTATCAAAAACCTTTTGTGCGGTCACATTTGGCCCATGATGGCCTCCTGTTAAACCCTCGTGCATATGTCTAAGGATGTCCATCCCATCCTCTTTTGAAACACACCTCCTAAGCACTCGATCACCACCTATCCTAAAAAGGTACGGGTCATCCCAAATGTACTTCCTTTCTTTTGTTGGTAGGACATACCCTTCACAATATTGTCGGTCGCTAAATAATTCGCCAAATCCAAAAACCAAGGCAAACCCTCTACCTCGGCACTAACAAAGCCTATGGTTTCATGAGGAAAAGTGTCTCCTATTGAATCCTCACGAACCTCCTCTCTCTTAGGATCCTCTAAGCGTGACAAATGGTCGGCGGCCACGTTTTCCGCTCCCTTCTTATCCTTAATTTCGATATCGAACTCGGAGAGCAAAAGAATCCATCTAATGAGGCGTGGCTTTGCGTCTTTATTTTGGAAAAGAAAGCGCAAAGCGGTGTGGTCGGTGAACACAATGGTTTTGGAAAGAACGAGATATGAGTGAAACTTATCAAACGCAAACACTACGGCTAAGAGCTCTTTTTCCGTGGTGGTATAGTTCTCTTGAGCATCATTTAAAGTTTTGCTCGCGTAGTAGATTGGGTGAAAATGTTTATCGACTCTTTGACCTAAAACCGCACCTACGGCATACTCACTTGCATCGCTCATGAGCTCGAAAGGCAAGCTCCAATCGGGCGAAACAAGGATGGGGGCACTAAAGAGTTTCTCCTTCAAAAAATCAAAAGCCTTGATGCACTCTTTGTCAAAGATGAAAGGTACATCTCTCTCTAAAAGTCGGGTCATGGGGCGCGTAATCTTAGAAAAATTCTTAATGAAACGCCTATAAAAGCCCGCATGACCTAGGAAGTTATGAACGGACTTAACACTAGTAGGTGGAGGCAATCTACTTATGGTATCTATCTTGGCCCTATCCACCTCTATCCCCTCTCTAGACACCTTGTGACCTAAGACTATCCCCTCCGTCACCATAAAGTGACATTTCTCCCAATTCAACATAAGGTTTGTCTCTATACATCTCTTAAGCATCCTATCAAGATTGAGAAGACATTGATCGAAAGTGGTACCATAGACCGAGAAGTCATCCATGAAAACCTCCATAGAGGTCTCAAGCATGTCTTGGAATATAGCAACCATGTATCTTTGGAAAGTAGTTAGAGCATTGCATAACCCAAAAGGCATGCGGCGATACGCATAGGTGCCGTAAGGGCATGTGAATGTCGTTTTATCTTGGTCCTCCGGGGCGATTGGGATCTGAAAATAACCCGAAAATCCATCGAGAAAACAATAGAATTGTTGACCCACTAGACGCTCCAACATTTGGTCAATGAATGGCAGGGGAAAATGGTCTTTCCGGGTGGCGTCATTCAACTTTCGGTAGTCAATGCACACACGCCAACCGGTAACAATACGAGAAGGGATTAATTCGTTCTTTTCATTCATGATCACCGTCATCCCACCTTTCTTTGGGATGACTTGGGTTGGGCTAACCCATGGTGAATCAGAAATAGGGTATATCACCCCGGCATCTAACAACTTGAGCACTTCCTTCTTAACAACCTCTTGCATGTTCGGATTTAGGCGCCGTTGAGGTTGCACCACCGGCTTATTATCATCTTCCATGAGTATCCGGTGGGTACAATAGGCGGGGCTTATGCCCTTGATATCCGAAAGTCGCCATGCAATGGCTTCCCTATTCTCTCTCAACACCTCTAACAACCTACCCTTTTCCCCCTCCTCTAACTTAGACGAAATAATGACGGGAAAATCGGACCCCTCACCTAAGAAAGCATACTCTAAGTGGGATGGGAGAACCTTAAGCTCTAGTGATACGGGTTTTTCTAAGGGTGTACTCTCAAACTCACTTTTTACTTCACTCAACTCTAGCACTTCGGGGACCCACTCGGTCTCTTCTACTTCCTCACTCTCACTCACAACCTCCTCTACCTTCTCAACTACCTCATCTAACTTACCCTCAACTAAATCGGCTCCACTAATATAGCCAAAGCAATGGTCGACACATGATAGGAAAGACTCTATGAAATAGACCGAATGACAAGGACTACTAATATCATCGGAACCACTAGGGTGTTCCATGGAGCGTGCTATCTCGAAAGTGACTTTCTCCTCACCGACTTGGAGTGTGATTTTACCGTCGAAGACATCGATGATAGCCTTGGCGGTACACAAGAATGGGCATCCTAGAATGATAGGAACCTTCTCATCGGCTTCCATATCAAGAACAGCAAAGTCTATGGGAAAGACGAATTTATCCACTTTAACTAGCAGGTTTTCGATTATGCCACGTGGATACTTCACTGATCTATCGGCTAGAGACAAAGACATACGTGTAAGGGATAACTCTCCTAGACCTAACCTCTCATACATGGAATATGGCATGAGGTTTATACTCGCTCCTAAGTCGGCTAGGGCCCTACACTCGGTATCACTCCCAAACAAGCATGGAATGGTAAAAAGGCCCGGATCCGTGAATTTTTCCGGGACCTTGTTTAAGACTACGGCGGAACACCCTCCACTAAGGGGAATGTTAGAAACCTCTCCTAACCTATCCTTACGTTTTAGAAGGTCCTTTAAAAATTTCGCATATTTAGGCATCGATTGGAGGGCTTCTATGAAAGGAAGGTTGATTCTAAGTTGCTTAAAGATCTCTAAAAATTTCCCGTACTCTTTAGAATAATTTTAATTTTTAAGACGGGAAGGAAATGGAGCACGGAAAGATCAACAATGGGTGATGGAACAACTTGTATGGGCCGTTTCTCTATACTCTTCTCACTTGAAGGCCCCCCGGTGTGTGCGGTACTTGCTGGGATTAACCTAGGTTGCACTTTACCGGGAGCCTCCATCTCAATCTCTTCATCTACGGGCTCCTCATCTTCTATCTCAACACTCTCGGGTCTCACTACCTCTCCTAAGGTCCTACCACTATGGGTCGAAATTGCCTTCAAAGTGCCAGATGGGTTGGGCTTTGTATTTCCCAAAAATTGACCGGGAGGTCGTTCTTGCAACTGGCGTGCAATATCCCCAACTTGCCTTTGAAGGTCTAAGAAACTTGAATGGTTATTCTTTAGGAATGTAGCGTGTTCTTCTAAGGTATGTTGGGTGGCCTGGTCCTTGACCACTAGCTGGGTAAGAAGGTCCTCTACCTAGACAAACTACCATTTGACCCCTCATTCCTAGGTTGAACCTCTTGGTTTGACCCCTCACTGTAACACCCTTAAATTTTTCACTTGATTTTAATAATAAAATACACCAATTTTATCAAAATATTGTTTTAGTGACATAACATTCGTTAACGGAGTTCCTAAGTACGTCAACCTTAGTCGACTAATGTATAAGTTAAAACATTCCAAAAGTAGTTTAACAAGTAATTACAATTCATACATAAGACTACTAAAGATTTAAAACATTGCGGAAGCTTCAAAATATAGTGTTCGGTTCTTCATTTTCCGCTCGACCGCCATCCATAAGATCAAAATCATCACCTAGGGTCAAAACCACTAAAATGTTAGTTTTGACATTAGTACTTAATTTATAGATGCAAGATTCGACATCAAAGTATGATAAAAGAAAAAATTACAAATTTCTAAGTTCCACCGTAACTTACGGTGTCACCGTAAGTTACGGTAGGATCTGGGAAATTTTTGTGCATACCGTAAACCAGAAGAAATGCACCGTAAGGCTTTGGCACCCACCGTAAGTTACGGTACCACCGTAATTTACGGTGGCACCTGGAATTATATATTTTGTTTGAGTTGTTCATTTTACTTAAACCCGAATCTCGGACTTCTCTTTTTAGACATACAATACTCTAATTTCTCGCAATTCTAATATGTTAATTTATTAATCAATAACAAGACCCATCGATCGAAATACGGAGCATTTTCCATGCCTTAATGATTATTCGACCCATTTGGCTCGTCTAAGGAATCCTCCCATATGACGACTACCAATTAATCCCAACCAAATTTTGATCAAATATTCGATATAGCGACTTCGCTGCTTTAAGTCAACAACCCTTATTCTAAAATGCACTACACATATTATAAACATTTACATTTACTTAACTGTAATGGGTCAAGTTACATACCTTCAAAGTAGGCCTTTTAAACGTGGTTCGCCGCCCGCTTGTCCGCTTGACGCTCCTGCGCCCGTTCCTATAGAGTTCATTTATCATATGTTTAGAACTCTATTTTGAAATCATAGTTCGCATATTACACCAAACATCGTGATTATGCGTTTAAACTTGAAATTTCAGTTTTAAGCCTTCATAGAGGCATTTCAACAAACACTTCATGAGCAGATTTTTACATGATTATACATCACATCTTTAGTTTATCATTTAGCCATAATTTCACATAAATCCACCATTCTACATGATTGTAAGCTTCTAATTTCTGGAATCATTTCAAAATTGCCAAATTACACTAGATTAATAATCTATTTCCTAGTGTTCATTCCAAATACACATAACCCACTAATCACCTACAATGGTGATCATAGTTTCCATCAAAATTCTACATGATTTCAGCTTGTGTTTGTCTAGGATTTGTTCCTAGGCACTATAGTTGTTCCTAATTCATCATAACATATGCATGCAACCCTAATTTCAGATTATCCCAATTATATGAGAAATTCAAGTTGAGAGATTTCACGAAATTTCACATACCTTGTAACCCCCTTGTGATGAGGATCACGAATCTCTGTTCAGATTTCGATTTGGAACAAGGATTAACCTTCAATTGATCAATTTGGTGAATTTAGGGTTTGAGAGGGAGTGGGGGTCGCCCCTTGTTGTTTTGATCGACCAGACATCCCCTTTGTGGGGTGTTTGGTTTGTTTTATTTGTTACAACAATTAAGTTTTTAATTGTTACAACTTAGGCCCCTCTACTTTGATTAGCATTTAATTTGATTGCTTTTAACCCTATTTTAAGTTATTTCTAGACAATTAACTAACTAGGTTAAAATTCCCTAGTTAATAAATTCCCGTCTATTTATACTTTATAGTTTCAATATAAGGTTTTATATTTTTCGGGGTGTTACACTCACCTCTGAACTGCCCCCCTGAACCTGAACTAGCAAATTGACCTGTTTGACCCAAACCCCCACTAGAATAGAAACCTGGCCCCCTGCTTTGATATTGACCTGATGGAAAACCAGGGGGTTACCTGAAGAGCGATAATTATTAGCATGCCAATTAGAGTAACTATTGCTGAATGGGTTAGTTGGACCCCTATTTTGACCTGCTATGTACTCTACGTGTTCTAGGGTGAGTGTTGGGCAATCTACGGTGTCATGTCCACCTCTACAAACTTCGCACCTATCGACCTTCTTCTTAATTTCTAGCAACTCTTTGGTGATATAGTCAAGTTGAGATGCTACCTTTGAGTCCGAAACGACTTGGTTTACTCCTCGAGAAGATGAGGAAGTAGTCACAGGAATGGAATTCCTGCTGGTAGCACTATGATCTATATCAGCATGAGCAAAGCTCTCAAAGAGATCATTGCAGTCGGCCACAGTTTTCTTTCCTATGAGATGGCCTCCTGCAGATGTGTCGAATCAGGCCTTACACTCAGGGGTGAGACCATTGTAAAATTTTTCTACTAAAGCCCAATCTGAAAGCCCATGTTGGGAACAACGCGAGAGTAAAGTTTGAAACCTCTCCCAAGCTAAGTGATATGGTTCGTCAGGTTCCATTCTGAATGAATGGGTCTGATCTCGAAGGCGAGATGCCTTCGCAGGTGGGAAATACTTAGCAAGGAATGCATCTCAAGTCCAGCCCATGTGGTATAAGTACCTGCTGGCTGCGAATCGAGCCATGTGGCTGCGCGGCCAGCAAGCGAAAAAGGGAAGACTTGGAGATAGCGGGCATCAAGATTAACACCTTCGATGCCGAAGGTGCTACACAGATGGGTGAGACGGTTGATATGTGCAGGCGCATCCTCATCATCACGACCGTGAAACTGACAAGAGTTGTTAATGGCGGTCATGATGTATGAGGGAATTTGCCAGGACTTGTCATTGGTGATTTCAGGGATGGTGATAGGTGAATTTGCGGTAAAACCCGCGGTGGAGCGTTGGTGGACAGTTTGGTTTTCGGCCATTTGGTGAACTGGTGGTAGACTAGGTGGACGGGACGGTGGTGGGGTGTTGTGGGGTGACGACTTCGGGGTGAAGTCAAAGTTCGGTGGTTTAGATTGTAGTGTAGAGTCAGAAGGGCCTGAAGATGAAGTTGAAGATTTTCTAACCTGTAAACTAGGTGTGGAGAAGGAAGACTTATCGATCGGCGGCTTCACTGGTCCCTGAGAACGCTTGCGGGGCATGAACTGCAAAACCGAGAACAAACAAGTAAGACGACTCCAACAAAAGACTCTAAAAATAAAAAGACACTAAAGTTACTTGGACTCCTACGACTCAAAAACATACAAAAAGCACGTATAGATATCAGTTGAAATCCAAACAAAGTAATTAACGCAATTCCCAAGAATCCCCGGCAACGGCGCCAAAAACTTGATGTGCAATAAGTAGTTCAAAGAAATAAACTACAATAAACCTAAATTTAGACTTAAGTAATAATAATCTAGACTCTCTAACTTGACTAAACTACTCACCGGCAAGTGAACCGGTCGACTCTGGCAAAGAAAAGCAAGTCCGGATGTCGAACCCACAAGGACTCTAATTAATTATGTTAACGACTTTATTTAGACAGACACTGACAGAACTCAACTATTTTTGTGTTTAAAGGGGGGGGGGGTTACTAAAATCCTAAAATTGGAATTAAAATAAAACTAGACTATGACACGAACAAGAACTAAGGTTTAATTCAAATGAGATTAACGACTACCTAAGCTTGAATCCAGTTTAACTAGGAATGGATTTCTAACGGTACTATTGTGGTATGGAACCGGGATCGTGAAGTACTAAACCCTAAGGTATTTCAAGCTAAGACTTCCTGACCCTTCTCAGGAAGAAACCTAGGAAACCCTACGAGGCTGTTGTGAACGCCGATTGTTAGACTTCCTCTCAGTCCTCTAACGACTCTAAAAGTGCCCTAATATGACTATCTACCTCTCAGCGCGACAGTCTAAGGCAATCCTAGATTCTCACAGATGCGATTAGGGAACTAAGATCGACTTCTCTCAAAACCTATCTTAGCTATATATTGCAACGAGACCTACTAACTAACTCTAGCCTATCAGCGACAAGTAAAGCAGAATACTTAATTCTAATTGAATTTTAATTACTGTTTCTAAGGCTATCGGCCAATTTACCCAAAGATCACCCGAACCCACAAAGATGCGAATAATCAACACAAATTCACTATGTGAAAGACATCCACCAAAATTTATGTGAAACAGCAAATAATCAACAATCAAAATTAAATACGCACACGCACCAAATTAAAAGTTCTAGAATTATTTACTTTCAAAGATCAATCCATAACCAAACAATAGAAAACCATTAAAAATCCAAACTTCATTAAACTATCATCTAACCTAGGTAGTAAAGAAGGTTTTAGCCTGAAAACATGATGTCTAAAATAAACAAAACAAGTTCAAAACAAGAATTCATCATCAAAGTATCGAAACAAGAAAATAATGAAAGTCGGGAGATAAGACCCGAACAATCTTCTTTCCTATGCTCCGAGCTTCAACCGGATGATTCCAGCAAGCCAAAGTACTCCGAAAACCGTAAAAACTGCTCTAAAATCGCCTAGGGTTTCTTGAGTTCGTAACTTCTCATTAACGAATGATTATCTTAAGTTTATATACGAAACCCTAATTTTTATGAAAGATTTCCGTCAGACATCCCCGTCGCGTCGCGCGACGGGTAAAAGCATTCCTGGTGGCGCGACGCCACCATGTATAAATCCAGAAATTCTTTGTTATTTGCTGGCGCTACGCGACGAGTCTCCAGTTTAGCCGTGGCGTGACGCCACGACACTTTTTTCACAGAATGTTGCGTCCAATTCCTAGCTCTAGCATCCCAAAACTCTCCAAAATAATTCTAACTCTTTTAAGCTTGTTCCGGGACTTGGTGTTTCAACATTGTAGCTCGTTTTCACTCCATTTTCATCAACTTTTACTACCAAGACCTGGAAAAACGCAAATATATCAATAGTACGCAATTCTAACTAAAACTAAACTAGAAATAACGGAAAATTGTACAAACTATACACGAATAAAGGATGTATTTTGCAATACATCACTGGGATACTATTGGAATATCTTTTAATTCTTTTCCTTTAGTGTTAATGATTATAGAAATCAAATACACTAATGATCCTTTTCTTATATAACTTGTTGTTTTCATCAAAGAGATGAATTTCGTGAATCTAGAGGGCTTATCTCCTTTAATTGTGATCTTTTCACCCCTTGGTGAATTTACTTGTATTGACTTTTGATCACATAAAATACTGGCTTTATTGGCTATTAACCAATCCATTCCTAGTACAATATCACATCCTGCCAGATTCATTGGATAAAGGTTTGCAATAAACTTTTGATTTAAAAATTCTATTCTTGCTCCCTGCAAGATTTTAGAAATTTTAATGGTTTCCCCATTTGTTGTCTCTACTAGACATTCTTGGGGGAGTTTAGTTAATGGTCGATTGAGAAGTTTGCAAAATAAAGTATTAATAAAACTTTGGTTTGCACCAGAGTCAAATAATACTTTAGCACAAACATCATTAACTAAAAACATACTGATGATCACATCCAGGATCATCTTTGCTTCTTCTGCAGTCAGAACAAATGCTCTAGCATTTTTAGTAGTCTTGTTGTTCATGGCTGGAGCTAGTTTCGGACAGTTTGGCTTGATGTGACCCTTTTCTCCACAGTTGAAACACATTCCATTATTAGGTTTCTTCCTACAATCTTCTTCCTTGTGTCCTGGTATCTTGCAGAAATTACAATAGGTGGAGCATCTTTCTGAATGCTTTTTCTTGCAAGCCTTACAATAAGGTGTAGAGGTAGAACCTACGTTCTTTCCACGGTTCGAATTACCATAACGAAATTCTTGGGTAAGCCTTTGAGCTAGGTTCCTCATCTGATCCTCTTCTCGTGTACGCACTAATTCATCAGTCAAGGTATTTGCTAGTTCTACAGCTTCTTCTATAGTTTGAGGTCTAGCTGCCTTGACTACATGCCTAATTTCACTGATTAATCCCCATATGTAACGAGAGATTAACACTGGTTTGAGTGATGCAAGGGTTGATACTATTCTAGCATATTCGAAGAATAATGTACTGTAACCCTTACTATCCAGCGTAAGGCTGCAATGGCCCCTTCATCGCCAAAGAATTCCTTTGGTTTACAAGACCAAAATTCTTTATAAGAACAACCATAAGAAATGGTTCTTCTTCTTTTGGGAATGGGTATTTGAAGTATGGGTCCATTGTTTATGCTGTGTTCAAGTTCAGTGGGTCGTTTACTACCCTGATTACTTTTATTATCCACTTCCTTAACCGTTTTGATAATATATAGCATCGCATCTATTATTCCTTGTGCCACTATGTGTTGCATGGCACTGTTATCCACTTGGTTTCCATTATTATTGTTGTTCGGGTTATCGTTATTCTGGTTATTGTTACTTTGGTTTTCCTGGTTCACTTCGTTGTCCATCTAAATTTTAAACATTTGCCAATTATTAATATCACAAGATAATATTTAATGCAAACAATCACACAACACACATATTGATCAAAATCGTCGAACATTGCGACTTTTACTCTTTATTATATATATTATGCATCTAATACAAAGTGGAACTGGAATTTAAAATTACAATACTATTAGGCATCAGTAGATATTGTCTAGTTTTTTTTT
Source organism: Helianthus annuus (assembly GCF_002127325.2). NCBI lineage: Eukaryota > Viridiplantae > Streptophyta > Magnoliopsida > Asterales > Asteraceae > Helianthus > Helianthus annuus. Next base: position 49,174,752 of record NC_035443.2, read on the forward strand.
TCAAACATACACACATATTATATATTATTATTTTATTATTATTATTATTATTACTATCACTGGAATGGGTTCATCCAGAACTCCATATTACGCTCGTCATACTTCCAGACGAGTCGTTCTCCTATCTGCCTCATCCTCTCGCTACCTTCTAAAATCTCCTCACCAAAGGTTCGGAGTTCTTGCACATTTTCTGCACTCATTGGGAGTGCAGAGGCTGGTACTGGGTTTGGGAACTGGGGCATGGGTTCTTGGTAAAGGTAAGGATTTTCTAGAATTTCCCTGATGTATTGGTCATTATCATAGTAGGGATCTAGAGGGTCCAAGTCTGGGTAGGCTGCTAGGTTTGGCATGGGTTCGTCTTCTGGTATTGGTTAACGTTGTTGGTAATCCCTGTGGTCGTCAAACCACGGGTCGTAGTCTGGGTCTAAGGGATTGGGTGCTGGTACACTAGGTATCTCAGTGGGGTCAAAATCAGGCATTGGGATTTGATTTTCTGAGTTGACTTCAAATTCCATTGGTTGTGTGGGAAACAGTGGTAATGGTTGGTGTAACACCCCAAAAACGGGTTTGGTAATCAAACCGCGTTAATAGTAATGACGGGCAAAATACCGTTAGTGGTAAAAAAACCCGGTAAATATCAGGAATTTAAATAAATAAACTTAATATTAATTGGAAAGAGGATAAATACTTTGAGAAAACAAAGTATATAAAAATGCCCGAGTTAACGGGACTTAAAATATAACGAGTTATAGCTTCCCGAATCCATTAAGTTAACTAGGAATAATTAACCTAGTTAATGACACGTAAATAAGTAATAAAACATAGAGTTCTAGTCTCTAATAATTAAAATTAAACCTGAGGGACCAAAACCGTTAAAAAGGAAACAAGTTTTATATAATTAAAAGAAAAACACACCACACACACACAAGGTGTGTGTGGATCGATCATCAGGGGGCGACCAAAGGGGCTCAAACCCTAAAACTCAACAAAATCTTCAAATTGGAGGATCAAATCAAGTCCAAATCGAAATCCAAGTATGAATTAGTGATCTCCACTGAGAAAGGAGTCACGAGGTATGTAAATTTCTTGAGAAATCTCTAGTTAAATTTCTGAGCAAACTTAGAGAATTCGAATTAGATGGTTGCATGTTCGTTATATGATGAAATAGGAACATTGTGGTGTCTAGGAGTAAACCCTAGACAAGCATATGATGAAATTAGGTCTAAATCTTGTGAATTCATGATCACCATTGAAGGTGATAAGTGGGTTTTGACTAGATTCGTGTATGAGATGTTTTTAGGGTTTTGATTGCAAAAAAAAAATAGTGTTATGATGTCAAGAACATGCTTAAAATTGAAAGCTGAATTCAAACAGCTCCTGATCAGAATTTACGGCTGACTTGTATTGGCTGTAACCTAAACAAAACGTGACAAAAACATGTGTTTCTTGAGTCTAAAATGTAATTTTAGGAAATATCTTTAAAACCCCACTGGAATCGCATTTTTTCGACGAAAATTGAGCGTTTTATGAATTTTTCCGTATCAAAGGTTCAAGCTGCGTTTTCTGGCAGAATTTGCAGCCCATTACGAATGTCATAACTCAATCTAGGAATTGAGTTATGATCTCAAATTCTTATGTAGAAAGTTTTAAGTGATTACAAAAATCGCCAATTGGAATTTCGTCAATCGGATAAACGAGGAATTTTAAATGAATTTTTCCGTAAGCTGCAGTCAGAAGCGAGGAATCTGATTGCAGCTTAGTAAATGAATTTTTACGAATTTTTGGTAAAGAGTTAAATCTTGAAATTTCAACACAAGGCCTAACCCCCCGAGAGGTACGCCACATAAAAAAAATCATAATTTTTGAAGACTGGTAAACAGGTTAAACAAGTCACCAAAAACAGCCCATTTTAAGTGATATGAAATGCCTAAATGAAATCGCGGCCTACTAGTTAGTATGTAAAATTTGATTTCGTTAAGAGTTCGGATGAAATATGCCTAAGTGAGTTCATTGAACCAAATGTGCATTTGAATATGTTGATAAGTCAGTTGACTTTAAAAAGTCAAACTGACCAATGATTAGATCGAATGATAATTTTGATATGGTCGAATGATAAATCCGACATAAAACCCATAGGATGGAATAGTCGTAAATGATTATGACTAATCTAACCGTCTTACGAATTGTGATGATGATAGTTTGACTCTAGACAAGCTAGATGAAGACTTGGGAAAGAAGCGGATCAAACGGATCGAGTACGCGGAAAAAGAGCATAACCGGATGCAAGGTAAGTAAAGCTTACACCATTTTTGTAGGATATACATTTATTTATAAGTTATAAACACAACAAAGGTTATATTCGAAATACGGTTCCGACACAAATTTATATGGGTCGGAACATATCAAAAGATGAAAACCATGTTTAATGGTAAAAAAGGGTTGAAACAGTATTTTGGTCATGTGATGAAATATATAAAATGAGTTTTCGAATGGCTACTTTATAAGTAAGCCTAAACGAAGTGAAAACGATGATTTAGTCACGTATAAATGGATAAAAGTTGAAGTATAAAACGACACCAAGTGGCATAAGCCATGTTGAGTTAAACGTGTAAGAAACTGATTTAGGAGACATAACTAAATGGTGAGAAATCCGAAATGAATTACTTAACGAATTGGTAAATAAATACCATTTATATATAAGCGCAAAATGTTTAATCGTTTAGACCAAACGGGTCAAATGGTAATGTTGATACCATTTGACATATAACGACTAATAAGTGTTTGTCAAGTCTTATACTCGCAGGATAAAATGGCTTGCGAATTGGCGATGCTATGAATTAGCAAATTATTGAGACAAGGTATTAAAATGGGTCAAAATGTCAACCCGAGCCAGGTACGCATAAATAAGATTATCGTTAGACGAGCGATTTTGGTCAAATATTTATTGAAAGTCCTTCGTCGTTAAATAAGGGACTAAAATTGACCAAAATGCCTTTGATGGGTAAATCGGGAAAACAACCCATATGGGTTGATTAGGAAATTGCATTTTGATTAGGGAATCATTAAACATGAATACAAGTTATAGGCATAAACATTTGTGGATCAAATGCCTAAAATGGGCCAGTTGCGTAAAATGACCAACCGGAGGGTAAATTTGGGTTAATAAGTAGATATGCTAAATATACCACAAAAGTAGTCATGGTGGAACCTAAGCATATATTTTAGATGTGGAATAACGACGTGTGAAAAGAAAAGAGTTAGTTTAGACTAAATAGCTTAAATTCCCCAAACGGGTCAAAAGTGTTAAAAAGGGATTTCAAGCCGAGAGCTTGAAATCTGAATTTTTGAAGTAGTTTAATATTAGGTATTGACTCCGTGAGATGGAGAATTAAATTTCGAACATGTAGGAAAAAGAATCGGGTAAAACAGACTTGTAGAAAAAAGTTATGACACTTTAAAGTTCGATTTACGACTAAAACTATAGCTGGACAGACATGCAGGTTCCAGAGATGGACCTGCTGGAAAATGGTTTCCCCCGCGCCACGCGACGGAGGACATAGCCTGGGGCGTGATACGCGACAACCGTCACGACACGGGACAAATTTTGTGAACGTCGTCGCGACACGCGATGGCTTATAATTTTGGAAATTGTTGTTGATCTTGTTGTTGGCTTATTTTGACCCACAAACTGGTTTGAAAATGTTTTTAAACGCCGAATGACTAACTCATTCATGTTTTATGAAATGCAGGTATATTATCCAGCAACGGAGGGCGGTCAAGCTCGAAGAAGAGCCGAACACATGAAAAAGAAGCTTCCGCACGTTGTTTCGTCGTTTAAAAATGTTAATTTTTAAACGGCAAATTCATTTACATTATGTTGTATTACCTTAATGTAAAAGTTTTAAATAAACCCGTATTTTTATAAGTATGTTCTATTGTATTTACACATTTAATTACCGATAATTATACGAAAATCTTAAATAAATAGACAAGGTCTTACAAGTTGGTAATCAGATCTCATGGTTAAAGAGTAAAGTGTGTTCGGTTCGAGGCTTGATCGCAAATCCGGTAAGTACATGTATGTTAATGGTTTAACATGTTAAAGTGTTGTAAATAACACATAGGGTTATCGTGTAATACACGCTACCCCAATTAAAATGATTGATACAGTTCATGAAATTACGTGCGTGGACACGTATAGTAAAAAGCCTTGTATTACAATACGGGCGTTTATAAGTGTCAAAATTACTAACTTTTGTAAATGTTTAGTTGAAGGACACTCGCATCTGAAGATGACGAGAGTTGAATGAATTGTGGATATGACGGTGGAACGGTCCGAGGTATGACAAGCTGAGCACACTCATTGAGAACCTAAATCGCGTGATGATCGCGAACAGAGTTCACGGCAAGAGAAGCCCATTGGGGCAAGCATTACCAGGTGCACGCTTTTAAATTTAATCGCATAAGTAGTAATATGCAACAAACACGTAGGGGATAACGGTTGCATATATATGATAAAACTTGAATAGGATATCTATTCAGGATGATGTTTCTTAGAGAAGTTTAATAGAAATATGTGTTATTCATGATGATGAATAACAAAGAAATAATAGGATTAGTTCATATGGAAACTTGGACGTGGGGTAATTATCCAAGTGGAAAACTCTCAATGCTATTGAGAAAAGTAGCGATCACATTAACAAATGTGATTATATAATAGTTCGATAGAAAAGAAAAACATTTTATATGTTCAAATGTAAAACTAGTAAAACTAATGATTGTTGTTTTGCAATTAAATAAAGTTTTACTAAATGAAATCAGAGATATGAAATAAATAGAGGCATTACTTACGTAGGGTGTGATGTGAAAGCTATAAAAAGGCCATGTGTATCATGTGCTGATCGCTTACTCTGGCCAAGTAAATATGATACCATGAGCTTCTTGTAGCGGACACATTTACGTCCGATGTAGTAAGGGCGGGGTGAATGGGACTAACTTAAATGGTACCCAAATGAATCAAATAAATAAGATGTTTGATTGTAAACGTAAACGCAAGTCGGATGACGGAAGCGTATTACGTTAAAATGATGAGCCCGAGAGAAGGGACAAAGATCAAAGTAAATGAAAATACAAACCAACTAATGAGAATGCTAAGGCATGGGGATAAAGGTTTGACTGACATAAGTAATGAAATTCACGTGGACAAGTCAAACAAATTAAATAATGAATAAAGGACTTAATTGAATAAAAGCGATGGATTTCGCTAAGACGACCAAATAAATTAAAATGACGTCTAAAACCATATAAGAATGGTTACTTGATAATGATTACGGTAAAGATACCCGATGGACGGGTAGGATTGTGGGTGAATGCGTAAACCGAGAGACGGGAACGCGAAATAGAAAGTCAAAAGACTCGGAATATGAGTCATGACTAAAAGATGACAAGAATTTTCGCAAACATAAATTTTGGTAATTACGTTCAACCATTTCAAAGTTGGACGGGTCAAATAAAGAATGAAGTTTGACATTCATAAGTGATGAAAATTCACCCAAAATGAGTCAAACGAGTCAATTAAGGAATAACGCTTAATATAATAGGAAAACGTAAACCGGTGAAACCGGAGAGCTAAAAACAATAAGATAGAAGGACCCGGGTAATGGGTTGTAAAGGAGTATAAGTATGAACCGGGTAACGGTAAGCGTAGGACAAACCGACGTGTAAATGACGTTAGAAGTCGTAAAGTCGGAAAGATAGTCCGAAAGCAAACAAATGAAACCTTAGACTACGGTCAAGGTCAACTAAAGTTCAAAAGCAAAATTAAATGATTCCAAACATAACAATGGATGCTTTAAAGCTATATATGTATAAACAGACATTTGAATATAGACGTGAATAAAAGATGATCTATGGGATCATCATAGCCTACGGGATAAAACGTAGTGATAAGGTCTACGGGACCAAGGAGACCGTTGGGTCATAAATAGAAAGAAACGAACTGTTAGGTCTCACCTTAAAAAGGTGAAACATATAAAGAAATAGCCTATGAGGCTAAGTGAAGAAACCTACCGGTCAATATTGTAAAGCGAGGAAACTGGTTGCAATTTCCCGCGTAAAATAATAATGAAAAGTAACGTTAGCATAAAAGCGATGGGTTTCGCTAAGTTAATCGAACGTGTAACGGACTTAAATGACAAAAGAATTCACAATTTTTTTGAATTGTGTTACGTCACAAAAAGGGGCGAAGTCATTACCGAAATGACAACGGAAGGGGGATAAATCCATTGGACGTAAATTCCTTGAAGTTGACATAAGTTAAAGAGAAAACGTTAAACTAAAATACCATTTTAGTGAGAAATAACGTTTTAACAAATATAAATATTATGAGAGGAACTGGAAGACACTAAAAGAAATGGGTATGTTGAAAACGAAACCTGGTTCGTTTTATTAAACCAGTGAAATACGTAAATGCCTAAAATGGGCCAGTTGTGTAAAATGACCAACCGAAGGGTAAATTTCAGTTAATAAGTAGATATGCTAAATATACCACAAAAGTAGTCGTGGTGGAACCTAAGCATATATTTTAGATGTGGAATAACGACGTGTGAAAAGAAAAGAGTTAGTTTAGACTAAATAGCTTAAATTCCAAAAAAACGGGTCAAAAGTGTTAAAAAGGGATTTCAAGCCGAGAGCTTGAAATCTGAATTTTTGAAGTAGTTTAATATCAGGTATTGACTCCGTGAGATGGAGAATTAAATTTCGAACGTGTAGGAAAAAGAACCGGGTAAAAAAGACTTGTATATAAAAAGTTATGACACTTTAAAGTTCGATTTACGACTAAAACTATAGCTGGACGGACATGCAGGTTCCAGAGACAGACCTGCTGGAAAATCGTTTCCCCCGTGCCACGACACGAAGGACATAGCCTGGGGCGCGACATGCGACAACCGTCACGACACGCGACAACCGTCACGACACGCGACAGATTTTGTGAACGTCGTCGCGACACGCGACGGCTTGTAATTTTGGAAATTGTTGTTGATCTTGTTGTTGGCTTATTTTGACCCACAAACTGGTTTGAAAATGTTTTTAAACGCCGAATGACTAACTCATTTCATGTTTTATTAAATGTAGGTATATTATCTAGCAACGGAGGGGGGTCAAGCTCGAAGAAGAGCCGAACACATGAAAAAGAAGCTTCCGCATGTTGTTTCGTCGTTAATTTTTAAACGACAAATTCATTTACATTATGTTGTATTACCTTAATGTAAAAGTTTTAAATAAACCCGTATTTTTATAAGTATGTTCTATTTTATTTACACATTTAATTACCGATAATTATACGAAAATCTTAAATAAATAGACAGGGTCTTATAGTTGGGGTGCTATGAGTTGCTCTAGATTATGGTCTGCAGCTGTAGTTGCTAAGATATGGAAATTTGCTAGACTTCTATTGAGCATATCCTAAGTGTGAGCATCTGTTTCTCTCTTAACGGCTGCTAAAGCTCGCTGTTGTTGTAACTTTTTCATCCTTTTCCTACGTTCATGCGCTGCTCTGCTGAATGATCCCCTCTTCTTAGGAGGGAATGGTTCTTTAGATTGGGCCTTAAAGACGAATATCTCATCTTCATTGTCAGTTGAATACCCTGAGAGGGTAGGATGTGAAGAGGTGCCTTCGTCTCTAGGTGAGCTGGACAACTGACGGTAAGCGTCGGAAGGTCCTTGGTCGCTCATACTGTAAACTAACAAATAGTCAAATAACACACAACAATAAAATACAAAGATGCACGTAGTTCTGTAGAAAATTTCCTAACATATTGAATAAATTTTGGTGTCAGCAGAACACTTCTGTGGCTAAATCAGTGGCTTAGCTCTGATACCACCTTCTGTCGCAACCCCCGTCCCCTAATTACCTGGGAACGGGTGGCCACGACCAGTTTTGGTGGTATCGATGTTTATCATTTTGGCAGCGGAATTTACATCAGGACTGTAATGAGGAAATAATTTATCAGAGTAAAATACCACGCTTTTATAATATTAAACACATGGGAAAATCCCAAGTTTCAAGTACACACATTTTTATAGGGATAAACCCTATTTTATTTAATTAAAACATCTCTTTATTTTAGGTAACTTTATAGCCACATTTCCAAGCCTTCACTGCTGTCCAGCTGGCTTCTATTTGGCTTTCACTTTTTGTTACCTAAAACGTGTTTAAAAACATTTTGTCAGTGGGAAATACTGGTGAGTGAATCCCAGTTTAATCAAGACATGTAAAAACCGTTGTATAGTATTGAGGGCGGTCACGCAATTACATTTATTTCCATCTACTTTAATTACCACCCATGGTACTGTCAACCCGACTTGTGGTCATGTTACTACTCACAATGTAGTAACAAATTTTGTATACAAAACCCCAACATACCGACGACAATTGTAGAATACAAATACTCAATCACTGTTTAATATAATGTTAAATATTTGAGGTTTTGTAAAAAACCGTTTGCAAAAAGGAGATTACTCACATTGCTGTCTTAGGGTTTTCTATAAGGATTTCCTGATGATTATCTATTAATTACACAAATGCACACGCGTTAGTATAATAACCCAATATTTACATTAGTAATACCCTCCCCGAGATGGCATTCCAACGACTATGTCGGGCAGAACCTCGACAGCCGTTACGGAACCCTAGATCAATCGGGCAGCGTATCTAATACGTAACCGGGGGTTATGATACTTACAACGAGGCAGAACTTCGTTGTTTAGGGGGGTATAATGCCCGAGTATAATGCCTACTATATAGAAATTGAGAGAGAATGTTTGGAATTGAACGAGTTGGACTTGTTAGTGCATATGTCTGTTGACTTCGTCTTGTATCGAGTCATGTATCTAGAATAGATAGACCAGGACACGTTGTACGAGAGAAACGGGAAACAGACCTAAACCAGCCACCTCGCACGAGGTGACCAAGTTCATGAGGTCTGGCCAGGTCATGCGACCTGGCAAGTTCATGGGGTCTGGCCAGAAAGCATGAAATGCCAGAAAGCATGAAATGCCATAAAGCATGAAATGCCAGAAAGCATGAAATGGTTCGTGGGGTCTGGCATTCCTATAAATAGGAGAGTCAAGGTCTTCATTTGTAACATTCTAATCCCGGAGACGAAGTGCTGCCGAAGTATCGTACGATCTGTAAACACTATCAAATCAATACTATCGATAGTTAAAGTGATTCTAAGTGCAAATCAAGCTGCTATAACATCAATACGTCTGATTCCGCCTTTCGTATTGATCGAGCACTCTTCTGAACGACTCGTTTGATCGAATCCTGATCCTACAAGTGGTATCGGAGCTCAGGACGAAGAGTTCTTACCATTTCAGCTTGATTTCTTCAAAAACAACTTCTTTCTTCTCACTTTTCTACACTTTTTCATCAAAATCAGAACGTTTTCACGGCTAAATTGACCTGATTTTGTGATATAACACGTAAAACATTGTTTTAATCAATCCGTGAACAAATCAGGACCAAATTCAACCTAAAACTTGATAAAAATTGACAAAATAATGAACTTTTGGACTTAGAAACACTCAGATCGTTCGAATTCTGCTCAGATCGTGTGAAAATTCATCAGGTCGTTTGAGTTTGTTGCTTCAGATCGCACGACCTGGTCAAATCGTTTGAAAATACTCCCAGATCGCACGGTTTAACCCAGTTCATTTATTACATCACGTGAATATCTGATTAGTGTTAGCACAAGTGATCTCATACTTTTGCACGACCCAATCAAGTTTCATTGTTACATGATCTCTTAAAGTCTTAATCGAATGAATATTGAATTCAAAGATTGTTGTCGGCCCAATGAATATTCATTCCATGTGACTTTATAATACTAATCGGCCCAATGAATATTGAATTCAAAGATTGTTGTCGGCCACATAATGTCAGTTTGCATATGATTTTACATTGAAAGTCAAGATTCATTGTTGAAGTCATAGTGTCATATCACTACGCGATCGGCCAACTTAGATTTTTGTTGTATAGTACTTTCAATCGAGTGGCAGGTCGTTTGAAGGTGATCAGGTTGTACGGTTTGAATCAGGTCGCTCGGTTTGAAATCAAGTCAGCACGCACGGTTTGAAATCACGTCATATCGCACGGAGTGACGTAGTGTGTTTGAGTTTTATCAGATCGTTTCAACTCGGACCGTTTGAAAATATCTCCAGATCATTTGAGGTTCACCAGATCGCACGAGTTAATCCAAATCGTTTGATAAAGTATCAGATCATTTGATCTCAGCTCGTTTGAAACTCCAGCTCGCTTGAACATTGTGTTTTTGTATACCTTTTACATCGAAACATGGACAACGAATTTTACAATGCGTTTACTACTGCTCCGGTCGCTCCAGTTACAGTTGCTGAAACTGTTGGTATCGAGAATGAAACGGGAACTTTCCAAAAGCCTCTAAAGCTTATGTACATTGAGGACTTTAAAGGGTGGCAAGACCGTTTTGAAAACTGGGTACAAGCGAACAAGTTTGATGCATGGGTTTCTTTAGAAAAAGATTATACGTTACCAAAAGATGAACTTGGAAATGAAAAACAATTAAGTCAATTTTTACCGGATGAAAAATTAAAATACACAAGTGAAAAAATGATGATTAGCCTTCTTCAACAAGCGGTAAAAGAAGATATTTTTGTTTTGCTTCAACATGAGGGAACTGCTAGATTAATTTGGAAAGCGTTGATTAAAAAATTTAAGGGTAGTGCCGATATGATAAAAAATAAACGTGCATTACTAAAGAAATCGTTTGATATGTTTACAGCTTTTGAAGGTGAGATGACTAAGAAGATTATCGAGAGATATTGTCATCTAGTCATGGAGATGAAAAGATTGGACATCAAGAAAGAAGATGAAGAATGGGTTGATAAGCTAGCCGATGCGTTACCACAGAATGAATGGGGAACATATCTGTTGATTTTAGAGCATAACCGACAATTTGAAGATATGAATTTGAGTATGTTTATCCAGAAATTGGAAGAATATGAGCTATCAATTCGAAAAACTGCTACAATGAGAAGTCCGGGTGCTCAACAGGATGTTAGTCTATACAACAGAGAAAACAAGATTGAGACTACTCCTAGTCCGAAGATTCAAACTGCGTTCAGTGCTGAAAATTCATCCAGAACAAATGTAAGCAATACAAATCAGAGCAGTGGATTCTTTGTCTTATTCAAGTTTTGAACCACATTCTTCAACACCGAGTTCTCAACAACAAAGTTCAACAAATTTTACCGGTCAAGTTTTGCAATGCAATGTTACATTACATATTCAAAATGGTCAAAATTCTTCTCCAGATATTGCGAAGCAACACATGGCATCTCTTGTCACTGTGTTAGAGTCGTATGAAAGCTTAGTTGCTGGACGAATCGGAAATCCGATGCTTACTAAAGAGGATTATGATTAGATTGATTCTGAAGAACTTGAGTTGATGGACATCAAGTGGTGTTTAGCTAGCGTTTTGAGAAGAGCAGAAAAGTTCAAACAGATCACCGGAAGAGATGATCTTCGTGAAGCTGCAACATCTCAACTAGGTTTTGACAAATCGAAGGTTACTTGTTTTCGTTGCCGAGAAAAAGGACATTTTAAACAAGAGTGTACAAACAGAGAAGCAACCGGAAGACAAGATCCTTTCGGAAACAAGGTTATCATAGAAAAGAAATTTATCATCAGGTTGCTCAACAACCATATCAACAACAATCTTCACACTCACATACTATTTCGATTGAAGAATCAAAGGGTAAAGCTTGTTTTGGTTTGTTAGATCAAGAAGATGAAAGGATTCCGAAAGAGTTCAATTGGGATGACTATGATCCTTCTAGACCTTCAGTTTCAAAAGCATTTGTTGCTCGATTCTTTGAAAACTCAACCTCGGAAGAAGAAACAATCAAATCTAAGAACAGTCCTAGAAGACAACCGATTTTTAAATCTTCAGGAAGTGATGAAGACACTGATGATGAGGAAGAGTATATTAATAAAGCTAGAAAACAATTGGATACTTATAGTTTTAATTTGTATTTTGCAGATAAAATCGAGATATTGAAAGAGAAAAGGTCTGCTAGACTGAAGAGAGAAATGGAAGCAAGAAGGGTTGCTGAAGAAAAGACTGAAGTTAAGATAAAAGATGATAAGGCAAAAGTTGAAGAAAAACCGACAGAGAAGGTCGAGGTTGAAGAGAGTGAAGTGAAGATAGAAGTTGAGAAAGAACCGATTGTGATTGAAAAGGTGGTGGAGAAAATAGTTGTAAAAATTGTCGAAGTTGAAAAAATTGTTGAAGTTGAAAAGATTGTAGAGGTTGAAAAACCTTGTGCTAAGTGTTTAGAATCTTGCAAAGATTGTGCTGAAAAAGATACAAAATATGCTAAATTGGAGAAGCTCAAAGAAAATTTGCTGCACAATGTGAGAAGCATAAAAGAATCATATGATCTTCTAAGCAGCAAAGTGAACTTGTACAAAGGAGCCAGTGATGAGGATATCCAGATAAAGAATCTTCTGAAAGCAACAGTTTTTCAAAAGCAAACTGCAATCAACAAATACATTGAGATTATTGTTGGGCTGAAACAAGAATTGGCAGCGATGACGATTGAAACAGAAAGAGTGAATACTTTACTTCGAAGTTATCAAAGTTCAGAGTATGTTATTGATCGCATCTATCCTACCGTTGCAGCTCATAAGTTTGCAGATAATGAAGAAAATTATGGTAAGAAAACTGGTTTGAATTATAACAGAGTACCAAATCCAATGTGGGATGGCTATACCCCCCGACACTTTGAAAAGGTGGCTGAAGCACTCAATCTGAATCTGAAATCCGAGTCTATCGATGGATTACCAGATGATATTGATGTCACCTTCACAGCGTCTGACACTGATCATGAGTCCGAGTTAATTAAGAAAGTGGTCGATCAGGTGTTGGATAAAGATGAAGAGTCAAAGTCAGAGTCTAAATCTGAAAATTCGAGTTCATTAGACAAAAGCTCGAGTTCACCGGTCAAAAGGGTTTACAATAAAGATTTTCTGATATCAAAAAATAATTTGAATGACGAAACATTCAAAGTAGCATATACTTTCTTGAAACAGTCAAACAAGGAGTTTCTCGCCGAAAAGCAAAAGAATGTGATGATGGAATCTGAACCGAGAGTTGAAAGAAGAACCTGTTTCAGATGTCAAGAGGTTAGACATATTGCTTGGAATTGCCCAAAGCCCACCAACACAAAACAGGGAGTTTCTTCTAACTCTAAATTGAAAGAAAAATGTGTTGATAAAAAGGAATAACCAACAGAGAAATTTAAGGAGTTCAAAAATTCGACTTTCGAAGTTGGTGAAAGTTCAAAACATTTTTACAAAAGAAGAGCCAATTTAAACAAACATAAATGGGTTGTTAAGAAATCAGAGGTTGTTTCTGGCAATGAATCTGATTCATCAAAGTCAGAGGAGCCATCTGTTGTACTAAATGATGAGAATTCCGTTCCAACAATGGATGATGAAAATTTTCCACCATTGTCAAACGGAAACTTGAAATCAAAAATTGGTAAGATTGAGATTTCAGATCAATTCTTCTCTGATAAGAAAGAATTTGATGCTGAAAAAGCATTTAATGGTAAAGTGCTACATATTTTTGGTAAGATGGCTGATGGGAAGGTGAAGGGAGTGAAAGAATTTTATGAATCGAAAGTTGTTAAACCAAATGAGGATGGGTCACCCATGATTGATCAGGCATGGGTGAGATTCTTTAAAAAGTAAAATCCTGACTTGCCGGAGCTCCCAAGTTGGTAATCGTGGAGCATGAATCGGCATCACTCATTGAAAAATGTTTTTGTGAAAAACCTACAAATGATAGTTTTTACAAAGTGGTTGAAAGAACAAAGTGATGAATGAATCCCCATGATGTGTGAAATCAACAAAACTAATTTTCCGGAAAAACCATTTTGATTAAAACAAACTTAAGTGTTTTGAAATCATAATGGGAAAATAGTTTGTTGTCAGGGGGAGTTCTGATTGTTTAAGCCAAGAGAATGGAGAATTGAAGAATTCACATCAGTTTGTCATTTTATTTGTACAGTTTATTGCTTTTACTTTCAAATTTTGCCGGAAAATCAAAAATTGAAACATATTTTTGATTTTAGGGGGAGTTAAAAAATTAAAATTTTGAAAATTTGAAAAATCCAAAAACATAATAAAACAAAAAATACAAAAACATCGAAAAATCAAAAATGAGTTTTGTTGTGAAAAAGAGGAAATGATAATACATCAGTAGACAATCACAGCATGCTAAAGAATTGGAAAGTTAAAAATGTGATAAACGGTCTCACTGATGATATGCCAGTAGGTTTTTATACATTTAGTAGATTGTTTTCGAGATATAAACCTAAATATCAAATACTTACTTATCTCGTGGGAAACATCTCTCGGATATATGGGTAACCCCCGAAATCTTATTTGAGAGATTGCCTGATTCTGAGATACTAGGTCTTTATGCTGTTTGATATCTGGGGTATTATACCTAGTCTTATGATATTGCGGAAGCAATGGCCTAGACTTCGTATAATACTTTACGTGCTTTTAAAGCTCACCCTCTGCACAAAAATTGAATAATATCGAAAGATATGAATCAATTGCAGTTGAAGAAAAGATTCCCTAAAGGGGACACACCTAAAGTCGAGCCTTCATCTCTTTGACTGAACAAAAGTTCATACCTGAGCTCTCAAGGTCTCGCATTAACCCGGATACAAATATCAAATTGGTATACTGATATTCACTAATTTGCACATATTTTAGTCCCCCCATTTTATCCCCATTTTATGCATTTTCGACCGTAAAATCGTCATTCGGATACTTAATTATGTATACTTTTGTTTACAGGCCTAAAACAGCATACCGGACAAGATGATAGTGAAAACGAGGACTTTTCGGACAAAACGACGAAGCTGCGAACATTCTGTTAGAAAACTGACCTGGGCAAGAGGAACGGTCGTGCGGTCTGAGGAACGACCATGCATCTCCGAATATCAAGACCATCCCGGTGATGAACGACCAGTGCTTCAGTCCGTGCAACAAGATCTCGGAAACGCACGGTCGTGCCATATGAAGAACGGTCGTGCGAGACCGAAGACCAGTCAACTCTGCTGATGTCATGAACAGTAACTCCAATAATTCAAAAAGTGAACGGTCGTGCGATCGGTGCATGACCGTGCGACATCGAAAATATATAAAAAGCGAGCAGAAACATTCTGTTCGTAACTCTGGAATTTTGGAGAGCAATTCAGGCGATTTTCAGGCTCCGGAGGCATTAGCTTTCACCCGGATTCAAGCCACATTGTCTCGTTTAGCTCGATTACTATCCGGATTCTCATTCTTATGCTTGTTTATGGTTTGGTTTCTTAAATCTTTCCATGTTTTTGTTAAGTTTCAAGCATTTAGATTGATTATTATGTATTAATGTAAGTCTTTGGGCAAAAACACAACAATCCCTTGCTTGATTATAGCCATTAGTATGTTAATCTTTGTTTGTAATGACATTTGGAAGTATTTTCTATGATTATCTTTGATGATTAGTTTGCAACCTTGTTATTGATATTGATTTCTTGATTATAAGTAATTGTGTTGGATGATTGGTACTTGGTTAGTTGAGATAGTTGAAAAATGAAGCTTAATTAATCATGTATTAGTAAACTTTAAACTTGGTTAACTAGTTTAGCTTGGTTAAAATGTGGGCACCATGATACTAGAAATGGTTAGTGGTTTAATAAAATGTAATTATTGTTAATCATGAAAGCTTGCCGTCACGTAAGGACCTTAACGGGTTAAATGGTGTCGTTATGAATTCTTAATATAAATTGTTAACCTAGTTAGTAGTTTTGGCCAAAATTGCTTGCTTGGTGGATTTATATTCTAGATTTGTAAAATGAACTCGGTTGTGATTTAATCTAGTTTATGCTTGTCTCGGTGGTTGCATTGTGTTCATCGGTGTCGCTTTCCTTGTTTAAGTGAGGTTAGAAAACTCCTAACGGATGACTAACTTATTTTTAGGAGATTTTCATAGACATTTATCAATTGCACGTTAAAGAACAATTTTAGGTGGTTAAAGTGTGTTTATCGTTTTAGCTTTCCGAATGATTGTCATGTTAGGATTCCCGAAAGGAATACTAATTGTCTTAAGATGGAAAATTGATCGAATGCTTCTAGTGCCAAAACCGACTTAGTTGACATGCTTTGGTTGTGTATTAAGCAAGGTTATTTATCTATTTTCATATTTGAAATCTACTATGTATATAAGTATTTGTTTATGCTTACTTTAGTTTAATTAAAAATCAAACAACTTATCTTTTTACCGGTAGTTTAATGACAAAGGTCTAGTATTATTCTTCCGCCCATATCCTTGGATCGATACTTGGTTCTTACCGATACTTTACTACATATATGATGGGGTACACTTGCCTCTTTCGTGTGTGTTTTGATGTAAAAGTAATAATCACTTTTATAAATTTAAAACCAAATCGTGTGTAATTTCATTGTAAAAATATGTGTAGTCGCGCACACGTCAAGTTTTTGGCGCCGTTGCCGGGGAAATGGCGAGTTTTAGGAATGACCCGAGTCATTTTCTTATCGGTGTATATACTTGTTAATATTTGTGTATATTTTCGTGATTATTTATTTGTTGATTTATTTGTTGATTTATTTGTTAATATTTCTTGCTTTTAATTCAATTTATTCATTTTCGTGATTCTTTTGTACACTTGTGAATTTTTGTTCCATTTATTTGTTCTAATCCGGATTTATTTATTTATTTATTCATTTATTCGTTGAATTTTCGGCTCTGAAAAATCGTTTTTACACTAGCCGATTCGATTATTTTCATTGCTTTAATTTTTATAAAATTTCAGGCCCATTTTCGGATTTTTATAAATTTTTCAGCCTATTTAAAATAATATTCTGTTTCTTTTCAGCAAAAAAAACAGCATTATTATATTAATAAAATATTCATTGTGTCAAATTTTCGTTTGCAGGTTGATGTCCTCAATTTCCGCGCCCGCCATTGCTGAGCCGACTGATGAACCAACGCATAACCTTAGAAGAAGTAAGAGGTTGCGCGAAAGGTCACTTGTCATTGCACAACGCATTGCAAACGCAATTGACGAGCCGGTGATAATTTCTGAAGACGAAAGCTCATGGGACGAGGAGAGAGTCGTCATGGCGGACGACGACCGACCTTTGAATGAAACGAATCAGCCCGGAAGGGCAGGCCTGGAGCCGAGTATCCTTCAGCCTACTATAGATGCACCTACTTTTGAAATTAGATCTAGTATTATTAATATGGTGCAGAACTCGGTACAGTTTGACGGGCGTGAGCATGAGGACCCTGGGAGGCATATCGCTGCTTTTCTTGCTATTTGTTCGACATTTAGGATTACAGGTGTTTCGGAGGATGAAATTCGGTTGAGGTTGTTTCCTTTCTCGTTGCGTGATAAAGCTAGAGCATGGCTTATGTCACTCCCAGCCGGGTCCATCAGGACCTGGAATCAGTTGGCGGAGCAATTTATGCAGAAATATTTTCCGCCTGAGAAAACAAACAAGCTACGGAACCGGATTGTTTCCTTTCGCCAGGACGAGGGAGAGTCGTTGCACGCGGCCTGGGAGAGATTTAAAGATCTGTTGATTGATGTTCCACATCATGGCTTCTCCATGAGACAGCTGGTTTTGACGTTCTATCAGGGGCTCAGCTACAACACACAGGAGCGATTAGACGTGAACGCAGGAGGCGATCTAGGAACTAAGACGCCCACTGAAGCGTATGATATCATAGAAAAAGCTGCGTTGAAATCCAGCTCGCGTCGGGAAGGAGATAGAGGTCGAGCAGCATCATCATCATCTCGCGCAGGGGCACACGCGGTGGATGACTACACGACCATTACTGCACAAATCTCGGCTCTTGCAGCGAAATTCGATAAGTCCCAGATGATTGCACAAGCTGGTTCGGGATGTGACCAGTGTGGAGTGTCACATGAGCCTGGTGCATGCTTTCAGGGAGTCGTATATGAGGGCCACGAAGAAGTAGATTTTGTGGGTAATCAGGTGATGCCGCAGAACAACCCCTACAGCAACACCTATAATCCCGGTTGGAGAAATCACCCAAATTTTGGGTGGCGAGCGAATACAAGTAATCAGAACCTATAGGGGTTCACTCAGCATGCTCCAGCGCCCAGCAGGGTCAGCAGTACCAGCAATACAACCAACCTTACCAGCAGCGTCCATATTCGTATCAGAATCAGGGCACTGGGAGCAGCTCCCAGCAGCAGGCCCCTCAGTCTAGTTCCAAGCTGGAGGATATGATGGCTCAGCTTCTTTCTAGCTCCGAAAAACGATACCAACAAAGCGAAGATCATTTTCTAGCTAACGAGGGAGAAATGAGGAGTCAGAAAGCCTCGATTCAGAATATCGAGAATCAGGTTGGTCAGCTGGCGCAGATGATGTCCAAAAGACCCCCAGGTGGTCTTCCGGGTAATACAGAACCAAACCTGGGCGGGCATGTGAATACGATCATGACCAGGAGTGGAAAGACTACCGGACCCGTCATATCGGACTCATCACCGATCACTGGAGCGGTCCCGGCTGACACACCGGACGAGGTGCAAGCCAGGCTACGCCCAGCAAGTACAGCACAAGTCCAGGAGCCGGTCAAAGATTACACTCCACCAGTACCTTATCCAGGCAGGCTGAAGAAATAGAAGAACGAAGAGCAATACGGTAAGTTCCTTTAGTTGTTTAAGCAACTACACATTAATATACCGTTTGTTGAAGCCTTGGCCCAGATGCCAAAGTATGCAAAATTCCTAAAGGATATCCTCTCGAATAAACAGAAGCTCGAGGATATATCATGTGTGGTGATGAATGAAACTTCTTCCGCCGTTCTGCAAAACCGTCTGCCCACGAAAATGGGAGATCCGGGTAGTTTTACGCTCTCATGTTTGATTGGAAACATGTCTATTAGCCATGCATTGGCTGACTTGGGAACGAGTATCAACCTTATGCCATATAAGGTTTTTACTAAGCTGGATCTGGGCGAGCCGTCACCCACTAGAATGAGCATTCGGTTGGCAGACCGCTCAATAAAGTATCCGCGTGGATTTGTGGAAAACATGCTTGTAAAAATTGATAAATTTGTTTTCCCCGTGGACTTTGTTATCCTTGACATGGATGAAGATTCAAGAGTGCCTTTAATACTTGGACGCCCGTTCCTCAATACAGCGAGGACGATTGTTGATGTGGTAGCTGGCCAAATCACGCTCCGTGTAAATGACGAGCACGTGACATTTGATATTAAAAGATCAATGCAGCATCCGCAAAGTCACGATGACATGCTTTACTATGTCGACATTATCGACGCATGTGTGTGCTCTCATTTTCAAGGCACTGTTGACGAGATTGATTCAGACATACGTCTGTCGTGTGGGGACCTGATTGGCATTACGCAGGAGGGCCACGATTTCGAGCAGCCAGTTTATCAGATTGGTGACGATGGTTCCCAGAGTCCGGAAAGGTTTCTAGAAATTGGCCATGTAAAAGAAGAGGAAGCAAAACCTTCGGTTGAAGATCCGACGCCTTTGGAGTTGAAAGAACTCCCACCACATCTCGAGTATGCATTTCTGGACGAGGAGCGTCGCTTACCGGTCATAATATCGGCATCATTGGAAAAGGATGAGAAAAATCAGCTTCTCGCGGTTCTGAGACTTCATAAAAGAGCCATTGCATGGAAAATCATGGATATCAAGGGCATCAATCCTTCTTTTTGTACTCACAAGATTCTGATGGAAGACGAGTACAAACCCTGTGCACAGCATCAGAGGCGTTTAAATCCGAATATGCAAGACGTGGTGAAGAAGGAAGTGATTAAGTTGTTGGATGCCGGAATGATTTATCCTATTTCTGACTCTGTGTGGGTGAGTCCGGTGCAGGTTGTACCTAAGAAAGGTGGTATGACTGTAGTTTCAAATGATAGGAATGAGCTGATTCCTACCCGTACCGTCACTGGGTGGTGAGTTTGCATTGACTACCGCAAGCTCAATGATGCTACTCGCAAGGATCACTTCCCGCTTCCATTCATCGACCAGATGTTGGAAAGTCTGTCAGGGAAGTTGTATTACTGTTTCTTGGACGGGTTCTCTGGATACTTCCAAATTCCTATTGCTCCTGAGGATCAGGAGAAGACTACCTTTACCTGCCCCTTCGGCACATTCGCATACCGGCGGATGCCTTTTGGGCTGTGTAATGCACCAGTGACCTTCCAGAGGTGCATGGTTGCAAATTTTCATGATATGATCGAGGATTCTATGGAGGTTTTCATGGTTGACTTTTCGGTATTTGGGGACTCCTTCGATCATTGTTTGGAAAATTTGAAGAAGATGTTGAAAAGGTGCGAGGAGACGAATCTGGTCCTGAATTGGGAAAAGTGCCACTTCATGGTGAAGGAGGGCATAGTTCTGGGACATAAGATTTCTCATGCTGGTATGGAGGTCGATCCAGCTAAAGTTGACGTTATTTCACGACTTCCGCCTCCCACCTCTGTGAGAGCGATACGGAGCTTTCTTGGTCACGCGGGGTTCTATAGGCGATTTATTAAGGATTTTTCAAAAATCGCTAGGCCCATGACCCGTTTGTTGGAGAAAGACGCTCCGTTCATATTTGGAGATGATTGCTTGAGAGCCTTTGACCTTCTCAAGCAAAAGTTGATTGAGGCCCCTATTTTAGTTGCACCAGACTGGAGTCTGCCGTTTGAAATTATGTGCGACGCGAGTGATTACGCTATAGGGGCCGTTCTTGGACAAAAGAGAGAAAAGCACTTTCACCCGATCTATTATGCGAGCAAGACTCTTCACGACTGTAACACCTCGAAAAATTTACGTCCAATAATGCAATGACACGTGGCATAAGCTTTGAATATGCGAAAACATACTTTAGAGGGACTAAAGTTGACAAACAGTGAAACTATGTGAATACAAGGGCCCAAAGTGTCAACAATGGATAAATAGGCTCTAAAATAACCCTACATGATGTTTATAATCTCAAACGGACAAATCATAGATCATACGAAGCGGAAAATGCAAGAAAGTGAGGAATTACAAACTACAGGGGCTAAACGTGTCAACAAGTTGAATTTATACCTCTGAGTGATCTTTTGGCAAACCCGAAGCTTTGTAATGCTAAAACATACTCACTAGAATATGTGGTAAAAATTTCATGAAGTTTCGTTATCGTATGAGAAAGTTATGATCAAAAGCGTGCACGAAGGGTTAAACGCGTCAACGTAGAAATTCGTGACTTTTCGGGTGAGCACAATGATAACCAAGGACTTTACAATGTTTGTAAATGTCCTAAGGTCCTTAAAAATCAAGTTTGGGGGTCTAATGAGCAAGATAGATAGCCAAAACCACGTAACAAAGGACCAAGGACCAAAACGCAAACATTAAAACAAGTTTTGTGGGTCAGCAGCCTCCAGGCGGCCCGCCTGGAGCCCTTACGCGGGCCGCGACCCAGGCCCAGCGACAGAAAAATCGGACAGCTGCCAGTTTGGTCTGATTTCGAGTTGGTTACAGCTTTTCTCCACTCTAGAGCCTCACCAATCAACTTACATGCATTTAGGGGCACTTGTAACCATCTTACAACATTCCTAGACCTCTGTGGCAGCCTCACAACTCATTAAAATCTGCATAAAAGGGTCTTGAAGTAGTAAAACCAAGAACACTTGCATCTTCAAAAATTCACAAGACCATCTCTGGAGCTCTATGGACATCAAGCCGACTTTCTAGTGATCTCTAAGCTTTATTAGGACCATTGTAAGTGTTCATAACTCTCTCTAATTCGTCCTAGCTTAGTTATTCAACCGAAAGTCAATCCGTCGTAAATTTAGTTTGACTTCACAATTAAACGAAAATGGCTCAGTCATTTCTCAAATTGAAAGTACCTACAAGTTGGTATTTATGTGGGAAACAAACCCTCAAAAGGGTATTTTCAGATTCTCACTCTAAGCATGATGATTGTCGAGTCAAAGCTTTTCTTAAAAAGTCAACAGAATGGGTTTTTGCAAAAATTAGCATAAATAGCAATGTAGGTCACATGCAATCTGTTTGATCATCAAAATAACTTTATAATTAATGTAAGAACGTGTTTCATCATGATCAACTCGACAATTTTCAGTTAAACCCGGATCGGAACCGAAAGTCTCATAAAATGACTTTTTCTTTGACTCTCGATTAGGATCCGTGCATGCATGTTTGAGATCTGCCTTGGAGCTTATTTTGGACCATTTTTATTTATGTACAATTCTCTGAGATTTTACAACTTGGTTCAACACTTATCCGATTCATATGCATGTTACCGGTTTATGCTTAAATATGACTATTTTGCCCTTTTTACTGTAAAACGCGATTTTTGAAAAAGTGAAAGAGTAGAAATGTTTGTTACTGATTTATAAGCTTGCACTTAAAATTGATATCAGTTGGAGGTCTAGATTAAGAGTTATGCTCAATATCGTAATTTGAAAGCTTTATGTTAAGTAAACGGCGTAATTAGCGTATGGCCTATTTAAACCCACTTTTTGACACCAAACTTTCTACCAACTGATGTTATATAATATTTTGGGATTTTTGATGATTTTTATTTAATTTTTGGCTGATCGTATCATAGGTCTCTAAGTTTAATTCGGTAAATACCGAATTTACCTTTTTAAGCCATAAAATGAGTTTTATAAATCTTTTTGACCCCAAACCTTTTTCCACTGATTTCATTTGTTAAATAAATTATTTTGAGCATTCTGGAAATATAAAAATATCAGCTTTCTTTTGAAAATCCGGAAACGGCTCTAAATCGCCTATTTAAGCGTTTTTAACGCCTAGTATGCACTATAACCATATTAAACATATAAGGTTGATACCTACTGATATCCTTAGTATATTTTTATAAAATAACAGTAAGTATAAGTTTTGAACTCAGGTTTCCAGTTTTGACACTTTTAGCCCTTGTGAAATTACCAAAATACCCCTAAGGTGCATAGTTTGATTTTAAATGATAAGTTTCATATATGGGACATACCCTACTATTATAATGTGTTAAATTAAGTATTTTTACTGTATAAATCAGACCTACAACTCAGATTACAAATTTAACTCTTTTATAATCTTTTAAAATGACCAAAATGCCCTTATAAGGCATAAGTTGAGTTTAAATTCATTCGGGGCATAATAGAACATAACTTACTGATATTATGACATATTTAGAGCATATTATCTCAGGGAACTTGCATATGACTCTTATGGTTACCCGTAACGCTCTTTTAGCGTTCGGTTCGGTTTATGTAACTAGTTTGCATAAATTGACCGAAACGGGTCAAACATTATCATTTTTGTCTCAAAGTCCAGAATGTATTTAGCATACCCATATTATACAAGTATTCAAACTTGTCGGGTCTAAATCACGTTCTATCCGGTCTTCGCTTAATCGTGCGTTTGAACCGTATCGTCCTTAAAACTAACCGGTCTAAGCTTAGGCTTAAATAAAGATCCGTTAGGAATCTAATAGGTTATTATAAACCTTTGTTCCAGAATAGAAGAACCAGTAAAAGCTACCTTCAATTGCTAGTTGTGATTTATACTTACCAAGGTAAATACTTTTAACTTATTTTCCCTATACGGGCTTGGGATACGGAATATAAAATACCGCTTGGTCCGGCATCAAATTCTTTAATCGAATAGAGGTTAAATTTATTGAGATGCCTTGTTTTGAATGTGTTTTATTGCTTAAAGCCTTTGGGGGGTTAATGACCATGTCCCGGATATCCTCGGCATTATCTTACCAGATAGCCACGACCTGAGCACGGGGTGTAGGCGTACACCTGTCAAGTGTATAACTCAATTTTTGTGGTGTGTCAATTGATCTTTAACCCGGCACGAACCCGGCTACTGAACGCATAAGTAACATGTAAATCCTTTACAAGATTATATAACGTAATTATCCCAAGTTATAAAAATATTTTTATGCCATGTGCATTCAAATCAATTTTCAACCTTTTCAAAGTGAGTCAGTTAAATTGTATTTACCAGTGTAAACTGACGTATTTTCCCAAAAGGTTAAGTGCAGGTACTACACGAAATAGGCTGGCTGTCTTCTAGAGCGTCCACAATAAGTCTCGCAAGCTTGGATGACAATAAATCTGTTGAACAATATCTTATTTTTATTTTGATCCGCCTGTGGATCCGTTTCAACTATTAGTGATATTTGATATTACACTTTATTAAAGTTGAAATGAATCTATCTTTGCTTCCGCTGTGCATTTATATATTGTGTTGTTTGTCTATGATGATGCCAACTACGTCACTATACTCCCCACCGGGCCCACCGGTGACACGTGGAAATTAGGGGTGTGACAGGTTGGTATCAGAGCCAACTCTGAGTGAATTAAACACTAGCCTTTTGTGTTTAATCTCAGTTACACAATTGCACATTCCTCGATTCTCGAGTCTAGACAAAGAACTTAGGAAATATCCAAAATTTGTCTTATTTTCTAACTTTGTCTTATATATATTTTGTTGTGTCACTTGTTTGATTTTTGACAGGTTCACAAAATGCCGCCACGTATGAGAGGAAGAGGAAGGGGACAAGGAGCATATGCAGCCCCAAACGACCATGAAGCCGGACCTTCGCACAGGCGAACACCTTCAGGCTCCCATAACACAGATGCTCAAAATCTGTGGAGGTCTTTTACTGAACCCGCAAGGCACTCGGCTTCACTGAGTACCTCGCCTTCTATCCCACACTCCTTTGGGCCTCAATCCGAAAATGAGCCCCACAACTCTCACCAGTCCTATATTCCTCTCCAAGGACACCAATCACCCTTTGACCACCCATCACCTGTTTTCCAAGGCCTGTTCAACCCTGCTGACTACCTTGATGTACCTATGGGTTTTAACCCACTTGGACCAGAAGACCATTTCCCTGGCGACAATGCGATGGATGTCGATGAAGATACCGATCCCTCAATGCCACCATCTGGAACTCCGAACCACCCTATCGAGATTTCTGATGGGTCACCTTTTGTGGGATCACCATACAATGGTCCCGACAGCTTTGAGGAGAGATTCAGGCAGCATGACTGGGTATTTACCCCTAGTTACCATAACTCTCCCCTGCACCAGCCGCAACACAGCTCTCCCTTGCACCTCCAGCAACAGCAACAGCAGCCACAGCAGCAGCAGAATCCTTCTGGGGATTCCCGACTTGTCGCGGTCACTCCACCGCCGCCACCACCTCCGGTTTTGCCTCCTCCACCTCCGAGGCGAAGAGGAAGGAACGCACGGATGTCCACACGAGGGGGAATACGCATCGGCACCCCTCCACATTCAGGTAGCAGCCGATACTCGCCACTTCATGAAGAACCAGAGATGGGAGAATTTTCACACCCCGTCTCAGAAGTAACATCTGCGCCAATCGCGCCACCACCACCACAGGATTTCGGAAATCCAATCCCTGCTTTTACTAGCGCGGCAGCATACAATCCCTTCGAGCAGACGTTTCCCCCAGGTTATAACTTTACAGAGGATCCCTACTGGGTAGCTGCGAACTACAACTCTCTCAATCCGGAAGGTACTTTTGGAGGTCCCTGGACTACGGGACAACCGACCTTTGGATACCCATCATATGGATATCAGCAGCCGCAGCCTCCTCAACCACCGCATTATCCGCTACCACCGCCGGCACCGATGATGTCGCCGCCACAAGTTCAAGAAATCCTTCAAGGGATAAATGATGTGCGACGAGAGATGCGGCATGAATTACGGGAAGATCGTCGGCATAATCGTGGGATGTTTAAGAAGATGGTGGATTTAATCAAGGGAAAAAGCAAGAAGGACTACTAAATCCTTTGTTTGCTAGATATTTAATCATGTCCCTGCGGGGACATTTATTTCTGTACTCTGCCCCTGCGTGGGCATCTTTTTCCTTTCTGTTCTACCCCTGCGTGGGTTTGTTTGTTTCTGTTTGACCCCTGCGTGGGTTTGTTTGTTAGTTTAGCCCCTGCGTGGGTATGTTATTTGTGTAAAAGTCCCGTTTAGGGCAAACTCGTGTTAGTTAACTTTATTTGAAATGGTTAATTTAAGTTCTTCATTTTCAAATTATATGCATAAATATAATATACGAATAAATGAAAAATAGCGATTATTATTTTTAATTTACCATTTTAATAATAAGAATCTTAAAAAGGTAAAACCTAGCTTGAATGTCATATTAAAGACCTGGCCAATATGGTAGAACCTGTTAAAAAGATTCAATCTCTGTTAACATCTGTAAACATGTTAGCATTCTTGGCTAGTGTGATCCGCAAAATCACACATGTCACCCTTTTAATAAATGATCCAAATTTATATTCTATATATACATATCTGATTGTGACATAATGCCTACGGGTTATAACTAATGTCATATAAAACAAAAAGGCAGCCGTGATTTATAGACCCCCTGCCAAGAAAAGGATTGATTGTTTTAATTGTTCAAATTTTAATCCTATAAAATCTAAATTCAAATTTAGAAATTTGTCCAAGTGACTAGGCCTATTGTGCCAATATATATTTCATTCTAGGGTAAAATAGCTAATAAAAGTCCTGAATGAAATTAATTAACAAATTAACTAATATGGCTCTTATTTACCATGGTTAATAAATCGTCAAGAACGATAATACTGTTTAGGCCTCTAAATAGACCTTGTCCTTACTTTTATGTAGCACCTAAAGCCACATGGCTAAGTCTGAAGAAGTAAACAGTCATCCAGAGGAAGGCCCAGATAACACTAGGATACATATAACTGGTGCGGAGCTACAAGCATTAGTAGAAAATGCTGTTGCCAAAGCCATTGAAAGGCAATATAGTGAATCAAATAGGACCCGAAGTAGGACCCGGTCCGCGCCACATTCCAAGACCAAGGGTCATTCGGAGGCTCATACCAAACCGCCCTCTAAGAAAGATGCATATAAGAAAGATGAGCTCAAGAAGGATGATGAGCGACATTCATCCAACCAAAACAGTATCCCATCAAAGAAGGTCGAGCATAAGCCAGAACCACGTGATAAGTCATGTACATACAAATACTTCGTCTCATGTAAACCCCGGGACTTTACTGGGGAGAAGGGAGCAGTAGACTGCATGACCTGGTTGGACGAAATGGATACGGTAGTAGATATCAGCGGATGTGCTGATCGGGATGTAGTGAAGTACGTATCCCAATCGTTCAAAGGGGACGCACTAGCGTGGTGGAAATCCATCTTACAAGCTGCCGGAAAGGCCACACTTTACAGTATGTCATGGGATCAGTTCGTAACCCTTATTAAAGAGAATTTTTGCCCACAACATGAAGTTGAAAGGATTGAGTCAGACTTCGTATCTTTGGTGATGAAGAATCTAGACTGCCAGGCATACCTCACCACTTTCAATACTCTATCTCGATTGGTTCCATACTTGGTAACCCCAGAGCCGAAAAGGATTGCCCGTTTCATTGGGGGTTTGGCCCCTGAGATTAAGGCAAGTGTTAAGGCATCGAGGCCTACAACGTTCAGATCAGTAGCTGATCTATCTCTCTCTCACCCAGGACATAGTCAGGTTGAGAGCACTTAGGAACTCGGAAGAGAATAAGAGGAAGCGTGAGGACGATACCTCACGGAGATCGGAGAAGAGACACCGAGGGAATAACGACCACAGGAAAGGGTCGGGATTTAAGAGAGATGGGCAACAATCAGGGGATAAGCCCAAATGCAAAACCTGCAAGAAGAATCATTTTGGGAAATGTCGCTTAGAGTCGAAATCGCAGTCCCACACGAGACCCTGTGGAATCTGCAATTCTACTGATCATACGACTTTGAAGTGTAAGGGTCTGAAGGATGCAACATGTTACGGTTGCAATGAGAAAGGGCACATAAAGTCTAATTGCCCAAAGAACGCTAAGAAAGCCGATGATGGAAAGAAGACCAATGCAAGAGTCTTCAAGATGGACGCTAAGGAAGCTGTTCAAGATGACAACGTGATTACAGGTACCTTTCTTGTAAACGATATTTTTGCTAGAATATTGTTTGATTCTGGAGCAGATAAGTCTTTTGTAGATAATAAGTTCTGTGAGTTGTTCAAATTACCTGTAAAAGCCTTAAGTGTGAAATACGAGGTGGAATTAGCTGATGGAACCATAGAGACCGCCTCAACTGTTTTAGATGGATGTGTTATATCCATTAGGAATCACTCTTTTCCATTATCCTTACTTCCCTTTAAGCTAGCCGGTTTTGATATAGTGATAGGTATGGATTGGTTATCGCATAACCAAGCCCAGATTGTGTGCAACAGAAAGCAAGTGGTAGTTAAAACTCCGTCCGGTGAGTCACTCACTATCCAAGGAGATACCCAGCATGGATTGCCTGAGCAAGTGTCCATGCTCAAGGCATCCAGATGTCTGCAGAAGGGTTGTGTCATTTACATGGCACAAGTTACTGTTGATGAGCCGAAGCCAAAGATTGAAGATATCCCTGTCATTTCGGAATACCCTGAAGTGTTTCCGGAAGAACTACCTGGTTTACCACCAGACATGCAAGTGGAGTTTCGAATTGACATCATTCCGGGTGCGGCGCCAGTAGCAAGAGCACCATATAGGTTGGCACCAACAGAGATGAAGGAGTTAAGGACGCAGTTGGATGATCTGTTAGCTAAAGGTTTTATTAGACCTAGCTCGTCTCCTTGGGGAGCGCCGATTTTGTTTGTCAAAAAGAAGGATGGATCGATGCGTCTGTGCATCGATTACCGTGAGCTTAATAAAGTCACTATCAAGAATAGGTATCCTTTGCCTAGGATCGACGATCTGTTCGATCAGTTACAAGGGGCAAGCTACTTCTCAAAGATCGACTTGAGGTCAGGCTATCACCAGTTGAAAGTCAAGGATGAAGATGTACACAAGACAGCGTTTAGGACTCGTTATGGACATTACAAGTTCCTAGTGATGCCTTTTGGGCTCACTAACGCACCAGCCGCATTCATGGATCTCATGAATCGTGTCTGTAAGCCTTATCTGGATAAATTCGTCATCGTCTTTATTGACGACATCCTTATCTACTCAAAGAACCAAGCTGACCACGAGAAACACCTTCATTGTATTCTCAAACTTCTACATCATGAGAAACTCTATGCCAAAATTTTCGAAGTGCGAATTTTGGCTTCGAGAAGTCCAATTCCTTGGACATGTGGTAAGTGAGCGTGGTATCCAAGTAGATCCCGCTAAAGTAGAAGCAGTTATGAATTGGCAAGAGCCAAAGACACCTACCGAGATTCGCAGTTTTCTAAGATTAGCAGGATACTATAGGCGATTCATCGAAAATTTTTCGAGGATTGCTGCGCCCCTAACTTCGTTGACACGTAAGAAGATCAAGTTTGATTGGGGCCCTAAGCAGCAGGAATCCTTTGACATTCTGAAGAAGAAGTTGAGCAATGCACCAGTGTTAACATTGCCCGATGGTATAGAAGAATTCGTGGTGTATTGCGATGCGTCACACACTGGCATGGGCTGTGTACTCATGCAGAGAGGCAAGGTCATTGCTTACGCTTCACGACAACTAAAGGTGCACGAGAAAAACTACACCACCCACGACTTAGAACTGGGTGCCGTTGTGTTTGCATTGAAACTTTGGAGACACTACTTGTACGGAACAAAGTGTGTAATCTATTCGGATCACAAGAGCCTTCAACATTTGTTCAGTCAGAAGGAATTGAACATGCGACAAAGACGATGGATGGAAACTTTAAATGATTACGACTGTGAGATAAGATACCATCCAGGCAAGGCAAATGTAGTTGCTGATGCCTTAAGCAGAAAAGAAAGAGTGAAGCCGATAAGAATTAATGCGAAGCGCATAGAAATAAGGAATGATTTGAACGAAAGGGTGTTAGCTGCACAGAAGGAAGCTGTGTTGGAAGCTAACTATCCTGAAGAAAAACTAGGAGTAACTGAGGAGCAGTTATCCTATGATAAGGATGGAATGCTAAGACTGAATGGGCGAATATGGGTTCCAGTTTATGGAGGACTTCGAGATGTTATCCTCCAGGAAGCCCACAGCTCCAAATATTCCGTTCATCCTGGTGCTGATAAGATGTACCAGGATCTAAAGGCAAACTACTGGTGGATTGGTTTGAAGAAGTCTGTAGCCGCGTTTGTAGCTAAATGTCTGACTTGTGCACAAGTCAAAGCTGAGCACCAGAAGCCGTCAGGTTTGCTTCAACAACCTGAAATTCCCACGTGGAAGTGGGAGATGGTGACAATGGATTTTATCACCAAATTGCCCAAGACAAGAAAGGGAAACGATACTATATGGGTTATAGTAGATAGGCTAACCAAGTCAGCACACTTTCTTCCCATTAAGGAAACTTACAGCTCTGACATGTTAGCTCAATTGTATGTGGATAAGATCGTAGCTCTACATGGTGTACCAGTGTCGATTATCTCTGACCGAGATACGAGATACACCTCTCATTTTTGGAAGAGTTTCCAACAGTCTTTGGGTACGCGCTTAAACTTTAGTACAGCTTACCATCCGCAGACAGACGGACAGAGTGAGCGTACCATCCAAACATTGGAAGACATGCTTCGAGCATGTGTGATTGATTTAGGTGGCAGTTGGGATAACCACCTACCATTGATAGAGTTCTCCTATAACAATAGCTATCATACTAGTATTAAGGCCGCGCCTTTCGAGGCATTATATGGTAGAAAGTGCAGAACGCCCATCTGTTGGGCAGAGGTAGGAGAAGTTCAGTTATCAGGACCAGATTTGGTTTTTGAAACGGCGGACAAAATCGTCCAGATTCGCGATCGCTTGAAAGCTGCCCAAGATAGGCAGAAAAGCTACGCAGATCCAAAGCGTAAGCCTTTTCACTTCGAAGTAGGTGACAAAGTATTGCTCAAGGTATCACCCTGGAAGGGAGTGATGCGATTTGGTAAGAAAGGTAAGCTAAGCCCGAGATACATAGGACCTTTTGAGGTTATCGAACGCGTCGGATCAGTTGCCTATAAGCTAAACTTACCTGAAGAGCTTAGTAGTATACATAATGTGTTCCACATCTGTAATCTGAAGAAGTGTTTCGCTGATGAATCACTGGTCATACCGCACACAGATATACACATAGATGAAAGCTTGAAGTTTGTGGAAAAACCATTGTCGATTGAGGATCGACAGGTGAAGAAGCTCCGAAGAAAGTACATACCTATTGTTAAGGTCAAATGGGATGCCCATAGAGGTCCCGAATACACATGGGAGGTAGAATCCATGATGAAAGAAAAGTACCCTCATTTGTTCCAGTAAATCTCGAGGTCGAGATTTCTTTTAAGGGGGTGAGGATGTAACACCTCGAAAAATTTACGTCCAATAATGCAATGACACATGGCATAAGCTCTGAATATGTGAAAACATACTTTAGAGGGACTAAAGTTGACAAACAGTGAAACTATGTGAATACAAGGGCCCAAAGTGTCAACAATGGATAAATAGGCTCTAAAATAACCCTACATGATGTATATAATCTCAAACGGACAAATCATAGATCATACGAAGCGGAAAATGCAAGAAAGTGAGGAATTACAAACTACAGGGGCTAAACGTGTCAACAAGTTGAATTTATACCTCTGAGTGATCTTTTGGCAAACCCGAAGATTTGTAATGCTAAAATATACTCACTAGAATATGTGGTAAAAATTTCATGAAGTTTCATTATCGTATGAGAAAGTTATGATCAAAAGCGTGCACGAAGGGTTAAACGCGTCAACGTAGAAATTCGTGACTTTTCGGGTGAGCACAATGATAACCAAGGACTTTACAATGTTTGTAAATGTCCTAAGGTCCTTAAAAATTAAGTTTGGGGGTCTAATGAGCAAGATAGATAGCCAAAACCACGTAACAAAGGACCAAGGACCAAAACGCAAACATTAAAACAAGTTTTGTAGGTCAGCAGCCTCCAGGCGGCCCGCCTGGAGCCCTTACGCGGGCCGCGACCCAGGCCCAGCGACAGAAAAATCGGACAGCTGCCAGTTTGGTCTGATTTCGAGTTGGTTACAGCTTTTCTCCACTCCAGAGCCTCACCAATCAACTTACATGCATTTAGGGGCACTTGTAACCATCTTACAACATTCCTAGACCTCTGTGGCAGCCTCACAACTCATTAAAATCTGCATAAAAGGGTCTTGAAGTAGTAAAACCAAGAACACTTGCATCTTCAAAAATTCACAAGACCATCTCTGGAGCTCTATGGACATCAAGCCGACTTTCTAGTGATCTCTAAGCTTTATTAGGACCATTGTAAGTGTTCATAACTCTCTCTAATTCGTCCTAGCTTAGTTATTCAACCGAAAGTCAATCCGTCGTAAATTTAGTTTGACTTCACGATTAAACAAAAATGGCTCAGTCATTTCTCAAATTGAAAGTACCTACAAGTTGGTATTTATGTGGGAAACAAACCCTCAAAAGGGTATTTTCAGATTCTCACTCTAAGCATGATGATTGTCGAGTCAAAGCTTTTCTTAAAAAGTCAACAGAATGGGTTTTTGCAAAAATTAGCATAAATAGCAATGTAGGTCACATGCAATCTGTTTGATCGTCAAAATAACTTTATAATTAATGTAAGAACGTGTTTCATCATGATCAACTCGACAATTTTCAGTTAAACCCGGATCGGAACCGAAAGTCTCATAAAATGACTTTTTCTTTGACTCTCGATTAGGATCCGTGCATGCATGTTTGAGATCTGCCTTGGAGCTTATTTTGGACCATTTTTATTTATGTACAATTCTCTGAGATTTTACAACTTGGTTCAACACTTATCCGATTCATATGCATGTTACCGGTTTATGCTTAAATATGACTATTTTGCCCTTTTTACTATAAAACGCGATTTTCGAAAAAGTGAAAGAGTAGAAATGTTTGTTACTGATTTATAAGCTTGCACTTAAAATTGATATCAGTTGGAGGTCTAGATTAAGAGTTATGCTCAATATCGTAATTTGAAAGCTTTATGTTAAGTAAACGGCGTAATTAGCGTATGGCCTATTTAAACCCACTTTTTGACACCAAACTTTCTACCAACTGATGTTATATAATATTTTGGGATTTTTGATGATTTTTATTTAATTTTTGGCTGATCGTATCATAGGTCTCTAAGTTTAATTCGGTAAATACCGAATTTACCTTTTTAAGCCATAAAATGAGTTTTATAAATCTTTTTGACCCCAAACCTTTTTCCACTGATTACATTTGTTAAATAAATTATTTTGAGCATTCTGGAAATATAAAAATATCAGCTTTCTTTTGAAAATCCGGAAACGGCTCTAAATCGCCTATTTAAGCGTTTTTAACGCCTAGTATGCACTATAACCATATTAAACATATAAGGTTGATACCTACTGATATCCTTAGTATATTTTTATAAAATAACAGTAAGTATAAGTTTTGAACTCAGGTTTCCAGTTTTGACACTTTTAGCCCTTGTGAAATTACCAAAATACCCCTAAGGTGCATAGTTTGATTTTAAATGATAAGTTTCATATATGGGACATACCCTACTATTATAATGTGTTAAATTAAGTATTTTTACTGTATAAATCAGACCTACAACTCAGATTACAAATTTAACTCTTTTATAATCTTTTAAAATGACCAAAATGCCCTTATAAGGCATAAGTTGAGTTTAAATTCATTCGGGGCATAATAGAACATAACTTACTGATATTATGACATATTTAGAGCATATTATCTCAGGGAACTTGCATATGACTCTTATGGTTACCCGTAACGCTCTTTTAGCGTTCGGTTCGGTTTATGTAACTAGTTTGCATAAATTGACCGAAACGGGTCAAACATTATCATTTTTGTCTCAAAGTCCAGAATGTATTTAGCATACCCATATTATACAAGTATTCAAACTTGTCGGGTCTAAATCACCTTCTATCCGGTCTTCGCTTAATCGTGCGTTTGAACCGTATCGTCCTTAAAACTAACCGGTCTAAGCTTAGGCTTAAATAAAGATCCGTTAGGAATCTAATAGGTTATTATAAACCTTTGTTCCAGAATAGAAGAACCAGTAAAAGCTACCTTCACTTGCTAGTTGTGATTTATACTTACCAAGGTAAATACTTTTAACTTATTTTCCCTATACGGGCTTGGGATACGGTATATAAAATACCGCTTGGTCCGGCATCGAATTCTTTAATCGAATAGAGGTTAAATTTATTGAGATGCCTTGTTTTGAATGTGTTTTATTGCTTAAAGCCTTTGGGGGGTTAATGACCATGTCCCGGATATCCTCGGCATTATCTTACGAGATAGCCACGACCTGAGCACGGGGTGTAGGCGTACACCTGTCAAGTGTATAACTCAATTTTTGTGGTGTGTCAATTGATCTTTAACCCGGCACGAACCGGGCTACTGAACGCATAAGTAACATGTAAATCCTTTACAAGATTATATAACGTAATTATCCCAAGTTATAAAAATATTTTTATGCCATGTGCATTCAAATCAATTTTCAACCTTTTCAAAGTGATTCAGTTAAATTGTATTTACCAGTGTAAACTGACGTATTTTCCCAAAAGGTTATGTGCAGGTACTACACGAAATAGGCTGGCTGTCTTCTAGAGCGTCCACAATAAGTCTCGCAAGCTTGGATGACAATAAATCTGTTGAACAATATCTTATTTTTATTTTGATCCGCCTGTGGATCCGTTTCAACTATTAGTGATATTTGATATTACACTTTATTAAAGTTGAAATGAATCTATCTTTGCTTCCGCTGTGCATTTATATATTGTGTTGTTTGTCTATGATGATGCCAACTACGTCACTATACTCCCCACCGGGCCCACCGGTGACACGTGGAAATTAGGGGTGTGACAACGACGCTCAGGAGCATTATACCACGACAGAAAAAGAGCTCTTGGCGGTCGTTTTTGCATTTGACATATTTAGATCGTACTTGGTGCTTTCGAAAACCGTTGTGTATACTGATCACACAGCCATCAGATATCTCTTCAGCAAACAAGACGCTAAACCGCATCTGATCAGGTGGATCTTGTTGCTGCAGGAGTTCGATATTGAAATTCAAGATAAAAAGGGTGCGTTGAATGTAGCGGCTGACCATCTATCTCGGTTAGAGCATGGAGACATCGTGGACGCGCGTTGGGATTCCATAAATGACAACTTCCCACACGAGTCTTTGATGAGTGTTGAGATATTCGATGAGTCGCCATGGTTCGCCGACGTTGCGAACTACCTTGCTTGCGGGATTCTGATTAAAGGGTTGACTCACCAGCAAAAGAGGAAATTCTTTTCGGATGTCAAGCACTACATTTGGGATGACCCTTACTTGTTTCGGGTTGGTGCTGATCTGGTGATCAGGAGATGTGTTTTTGGGAAAGAGGCGACAGATATTCTGCGCCATTGTCACGAGGGACCTACCGGAGGCCACCATGGAGCCAATTTCACCGCCAAGAAGGTGCTGGATTCCGGGTTTTATTGGCCTACTATATTTCGTGATGTGCAGAGTTGGGTTAGAGCGTGCGATGCCTGCCAGAGGGCAGCAAACATATACGCACGTGATGAAATGCCTCAGAACTGGATTCAAGTTTGTGAAGTCTTTGATATTTGGGGGATAGACTTCATGGGACCATTTCCCCCCTCACGAGGAAATAAGTACATCCTGGTCGCAGTTGACTATGTATCCAAGTGGGCGGAGGCACAGGCCTTACCCACCAATGATGCCAGGGTGGTCGTGAGATTCTTAAAGAGCTTAATTGCCCGGTTTGGTGCTCCGAAAGCGCTTATTAGTGACAGAGGGACGCATTTTTGCAATACTCAGCTCGAGAGAGCTTTGTCCTGTTATGGTGTGCATCACCGTTTATCCACGCCCTATCATCCACAGACAAGCGGGCAGGTGGAAGTCACGAACCGGGGGCTGAAGAGAATCCTTGAGCGGTCAGTAGGTGCAAACCGCAAGGATTGGTCGGATAAGCTTGATGAAGCGTTGTGGGATTTCCGTACGGCTTACAAGACGCCTATTGGGACTACTCCCTTTAGGCTTGTTTATGGAAAAGCATGTCATTTACCGGTGGAGTTGGAGCATAAAGCGATGTGGGCTCTAAAAACCGCAAATCTGGACCTAAAAACCGGAGGTGAAGCCCGGTTTCTCCAGATTCATGAATTGGAAGACTTACGACAACGCGCTTATGAAAGCTCCGTGTTGTACAAAGAGCGCACAAAGAGATTGCACGATAAACGCTTGAAGGACCACAAAGAATTCCAAGCGGGCGATCTTGTTCTTCTTTACAACTCGCGGTTGCGCTTATTTCCCGGGAAGCTTCATTCACGTTGGACAAGACCATACACAGTTAAAGAGGTATTTCCGTATGGGACTGTTGCAATAGAGAACGCGGACGGCGTTATTTTCAAGGTAAACGGGCATCGCTTGAAGTTGTACGTTGTCGGGCCGATAGAGTCGGCGGTGGAGGTCATCGAGCTCCAAACCCCGCACACATCATAAGTGTGGGGAGGAGAGAGTCTACGCTACTGACTCGCGGATCAAAAATGTAGCAAGAGCGTCAAAAGCGCTTTAGGGGTAGTATCGTCTTTTTATGTGTTTTTCTAGTTTTAGCGTAATTTAGGAGTGTTTGGTAATTTCCGTTAGTTTGTACAGTTTTTATACGTGCCGAGTGAAGGGTCTACGTGGGAATATTGTTAAAACATGTTGCGGATGGTAAAAATGGTGAAAAACGGCGAAATCGGCTGCTGAAACTGCATTCTGCAGTAAACAGACACATCTGCAGCTGTTGCACGGCCGTGCCATGCATCGCACGACCGTGCATTTGCAGGCTGGCCGGAACGATGAGTCGCACCCCCGGTGCAACTCTGACAACAGCATACAGGGTTTGAAAAATGTCGCTATCGCACGCCCGTGCGACACATCGAGGGCAGTTTGGTCATTTGGCAATATAAATACCCCCACCTGCAGCCATTCCCCTCTTCGCGAACCCTAACGGCTGCCGACCGTTCCAGAGCGATTTCGCCTCAAATCGCACGGTTTCTTCGCACGGTTTCACCCATCTCTTCGCACGGTACGTTCCTTCTTGTAGATTTTCCGTTTCTTCGCTTTATAGGGTAGATTCATCTGATTCTTCGAGGATTCTCTAGGGTTCTCTTCATAAACAAATCGAAACCCTAGCCCTTGTAAGAATCTTGTATATCGTGAACATCCGGTGGATTTTCTGACCCCTGTCTGTGTAAAAATTTGTTGATTTTCAGAGAAATCTGACTGTTCAAAAATCAGAGGTCGGGTTCTGCAGAAAACGCTGTCGCGCGTTCGTTCCTTGGATGGAACAGTCGTGCCGTTACGGCTGTTCATGATATTTTTAGTTGGTCTCGGTAATGCACGGTTGTGCCGTTGGTCGCACGCCGTGCATTTCCGACAAGTTTGGGCCATATCTGCTTCTTCTCGGTGACGCACGACCGTGCGTCTTGTCGCACGCCCGTGCCACAGGCCTAGATCAGAAAGATAGAATCTTCATATTTGTGCGTTCTGCTGTTTTTGAGTGAAATTTTTCCTGTTCCATGTTTTCTAACTATATTCCTCATGCAGATGGATCATCCCTTCCTTCAGTTTAACCCCAATGATGAACGAGAAGCTCTTTGTATCCCAAAACGTGATGCCCTATGGAGAAGGCGAGGGTAGTTTGGTGTCCCTATGAGGCTTGATTGGGATGTGATGGCTGAACTAAATCAGCGTGACCGTCTGCCCTCGATGAGAATGCTAAGGCATGGGGATAAAGGTTTGACTGACATAAGTGATGAAATTCGCGTGGACAAGTCAAACAAATTAAATAATGAATAAAGGACTTAATTGAATAAAAGCGATGGATTTCGCTAAGACGACCAAATAAATTAAAATGACGTCTAAAACCATATAAGAATGGTTACTTGATAATGATTACGGTAAAGATACCCGATGGACGGGTAGGATTGTGGGTGAATGCGTAAACCGAGAGACGGGAACGCGAAATAGAAAGTCAAAAGATTCGGAATATGAGTCATGACTAAAAGATGAAAAGAATTTTCGCAAACATAAATTTTGGTAATTACGTTCAACCATTTCAAAGTTGGACGGGTCAAATAAAGAATGAAGTTTGACATTCATAAGTGATGAAAATTCACCCAAAATGAGTCAAACGAGTCAATTAAGGAATAACGCT
This sequence comes from Helianthus annuus, assembly GCF_002127325.2. Classification (NCBI taxonomy): domain Eukaryota; kingdom Viridiplantae; phylum Streptophyta; class Magnoliopsida; order Asterales; family Asteraceae; genus Helianthus; species Helianthus annuus. The sequence goes on from NC_035443.2 coordinate 49,213,097, forward strand.
TAATATAATAGGAAACGCAAACCGGTGAAACCGGAGAGCTAAAAACAATAAGATAGAAGGACCCGGGTAATGGGTTGTAAAGGAGTATAAGTATGAACCGAGTAACGGTAAGCGTAGGACAAACCGACGTGTAAATGACGTTAGAAGTCGTAAAGTCGGAAAGATAGTCCGAAAGCAAACAAATGAAACCTTAGACTACGGTCAAGGTCAACTAAAGTTCAAATGCAAAATTAAATGATTCCAAACATAACAAGGGATGCTTTAAAGCTTTATATGTATAAATAGACATTTGAATATAGACGTGAATAAAAGATGATCTATGGGATCATCATAGCCTACGGGATAAAACGTAGTGATAAGGTCTACGGGACCAAGGAGACCGTTGGGTCATAAATAGAAAGAAACGAACTGTTAGGTCTCACCTTAAAAAGGTGAAACATATAAAGAAATAGCCTATGAGGCTAAGTGAAGAAACCTACCGGTCAATATTGTAAAGCGAGGAAACTGGTTGCAATTTCCCGCGTAAAACAATAACGAAAAGTAACGTTAGCATAAAAGCGATGGGTTTCGCTAAGTTAATCGAACGGGTTAAAGCGAAGAGATCACGAAGAGTCTGGTTAACAAAAGTGAGGAATTTCACTAAAACATTTAAACGGACTTAAATGACAAAAGAATTCACAATTTTTTTGAATTGTGTTACGTCACAAAAAGGGGCGAAGTCATTACCGAAATGACAACGGAAGGGGGATAAATCCATTGGACGTAAATTCCTTGAAGTTGACATAAGTTAAAGAGAAAACGTTAAACTAAAATACCATTTTAGTGAGAAATAACGTTTTAACAAATATAAATATTATGAGAGGAACTGGAAGACACTAAAAGAAATGGGTAGGTTGAAAACGAAACCTGGTTCGTTTTATTAAACCAATGAAATACGTAAATAAGGTTTCGGGGACGAAACCTCTTTAAGGGGGGTAGACTTGTAACACCCTAAAAACGGGTTTTGGTAATCAAACCGCGTTAATAGTAATGACGGGCAAAATACCGTTAGTGGTAAAAATAAACCCGGTAAATTTCAGAAGCGACGAATCTGATTGCAGCTTAGTAAATGAATTTTAACGAATTTTTGGTAAAGAGTTAGATCTTGAAAATTTAACACAAGGCCTAACCCCCCCCCCCCCCGAGAGGTACGCCGCATAAAAAATCATAATTTTTGAAGACTTGTAAACAGGTTAAACAAGTCACCAAAAACAGCCCATTTTCAATGATATGAAATGCCTAAATGAAATCGCGGCCTACTAGTTAGTATGTAAAATTTGATTTCGTTAAGAGTTCGGATGAAATATGCCTAAGTGAGTTCATTGAACCAAATGTGCATTTGAATATGTTGATAAGTCAATTGACTTTAAAAAGTCAAACCGACCAATGATTAGATCGAATGATAATTTTGATATGGTCGAATGATAAATTCGACATAAAACCCGTAGGATGGAATTGTCGTAAATGATTATGACTAATCTAACCGTCTTACGAATTGTGATGATGATAGTTTGACTCTAGACAAGCTAGATGAAGACTTGGGAAAGAAGCGGATCAAACGGATCGAGTACGCGGAAAAAGAGCATAACCGGATGCAAGGTAAGTAAAGCTTACACCCCTTTTGTAGGATATACATTTATTTATAAGTTATAAACACAACAAAGGTTATATTCGAAATACGGTTCCGACCCAAATTGATATGGGTCAGAACATATCAAAAGATGAAAACCATGTTTAATGGTAAAAAGGGTTGAAACGGTATTTTGGTCATGTGATGAAATATATAAAATGGAGTTTTTGAATGGCTACTTTATAAGTAAGCCTAAACGAAGTAAAAAGTGAAAACGACGATTTAGACATGTATAAATGGATAAAAGTTGAAGTATAAAACGACACCAAGTGGCATAAGCCATGTTGAGTTAAACGTGTAAGAAACTGATTTAAGAGACACAACTAAATGGTGAGAAATCCGAAATGAATTACTTAACGAATTGGTAAAAAATACCATTTATATATAAGCGCAAAATGTTTGGTCGTTTACACCAAACGGGTCAAATGGTAATGTTGATACCATTTGACATATAACGACTAATAAGTGTTTGTTAAGTCTTATACTCGCATGATAAAATGGCTTGCGAATTAGCGATGCTATGAATTAGCAAATTATTGAGACAAGGTATTAAAACGGGTCAAAATGTCGACCCGAGCCAGGTACGCATAAATAAGATTATAGCTAGACGAGCGATTTTGGTCAAATATTTATTGAAAGTCCTTCGTCGTTAAATGAGGGACTAAAATTGACCAAAACGCCTTTGATGGGTAAATCGGGAAAACGACCCATATGGGTCGATTAGGAAATTGCATTTTGATTGGGGAATCAATAAACATGAATACAAGTTATAGGCATAAACATTTGTGGATCAAATGCCTAAAATGGGCCAGTTGCGTAAAATGACCAACCGAAGGGTAAATTTCAGTTAATAAGTAGATATGCTAAATATACCACAAAAGTAGTCGTGGTGGAACCTAAGCATATATTTTAGATGTGGAATAACGACGTGTGAAAAGAAAAGAGTTAGTGTAGACTAAATAGCTTAAATTCCAAAAAACGGGTCAAAAGTGTTAAAAAGGGATTTCAAGCCGAGAGCTTGAAATCTGAATTTTTGAAGTAGTATAATATCAAGTATTGACTCCGTGAGATAGAGAATTAAATTTCAAACGTGTAGGAAAAGGAACCGGGTAAAACAGACTTGTATATAAAAAGTTATGACACTTTAAAGTTCGATTTACGACTAAAACTATAGCTGGACAGACATGCAGGTTCCAGAGACGGACCTGCTGGAAAATGGTTTCCCCCGTGCCACGCGACGGAGGACATAGCCTGGGGCGCGACACGCGACAGATTTTGTGAATGTCGTCGCGACACGCGACGGCTTATAATTTTGGAAATTGTTGTTGATCTTGTTGTTGGCTTATTTTGACCCACAAACTGGTTTGAAAATGTTTTTAAACGCCGAATGACTAACTCATTTCATGTTTTATGAAATGTAGGTATATTATCCAGCAACGGAGGGCGGTCAAGCTCGAAGAAGAGCCGAACACATGAAACAGAAGCTTCCGCATGTTGTTTCGTCGTTAATTTTTAAACGGCAAATTCATTTACATTATGTTGTATTACCTTAATGTAAAAGTTTTAAATAAACCAGTATTTTTATAAGTATGTTCTATTGTATTTACACATTTAATTACCGATAATTATACGAAAATCTTAAATAAATAGACAGGGTCTTATAGTTGGGGTGCTATGAGTTGCTCTAGATTAGGGTCTGCAGCTGTAGTTGCTAAGATATGGAAATTTGCTAGACTTCTATTGAGAATATCCTGAGTGTGAGCATCTGTTTCTCTCTTAACGGCTGCTAAAGCTCGCTGTTGTTGTAACTTTTTCATCCTTTTCCTACGTTCATGCGCTGTTCTGCTGAACCATCCTCTCTTCTTAGGAGGGAATGGTTCTTTAGATTGGGCCTTGAAGACGAATATCTCATCTTCATTATCAGTTGAATACCCTGAGAGGGTAGGCTATGAAGAGGTGCCTTCGTCTCTAGGTGAGCTGGACAACTGACGGTAAGCGTCGGAAGGTCCTTGGTCGCTCATACTGTAAACTAACAAATAGTCAAATAACACACAACAATAAAATACAAATATGCATGTAGTTCTGTAGAAAATTTCCTAACATATTGAATAAATTTTGGTGTCAGCAGAACACTTCTGTGGCTAAATCAGTGGCTTAGCTCTGATACCACCTTATGTCGCAACCCCCGTCCCCTAATTACCTGGGAACGGGCGGCCACGACCAGTTTTGGTGGTATCGATGTTTATCATTTTGGCAGCGGAATTTACATCAGGACCGTAGTGAGGAAATAATTTATCAGAGTAAAATACCACGCTTTTATAATATTAAACACATGGGAAAATCCCAAGTTTCAAGTACACACATTTTTATAGGGATAAACCCTATTTTATTTAATTAAAACATCTCTTTATTTTAGGTAACTTTATAGCCATATTTCCAAGCCTTCATTGCTGTCCAATTGGCTTCTATTTGGCTTTCACTTTTTGTTACCTGAAACGTGTTTAAAAACATTTTGTCAGTGGGAAATACTGGTGAGTGAATCCCAGTTTAATCAAGACATGCAAAAACCGTTGTACAGTATTGAGGGCGGTCGCGCAATTACATTTATTTCCATCTACTTTAATTACCACCCATGGTACTGTCAACCCGACTTGTGGTCATGTTACTACTCACAATGTAGTAACAAATTTTGTATACAAAACCCCAACATACCGACGACAATTGTAGAATACAAATACTCAATCACTGTTTAATATAATGTTAAATATTTGAGGTTTTGTAAAAACAGTTTGCAAAAAGGAAATTACTCACATTGCTGTCTTAGGGTTTTCTTTAAGGATTTCCTGATGATTATCTATTAATTACACAAATGCACACGCGTTAGTATAATAACCCAATATTTACATTAGTAATACCCTCCCCGAGATGGCATTCCAACGACTATGTCGGGCAGAACCTCGAGAGCCGTTACGGAACCCTAGATCAATCGGGCAGCGTATCTAATACGTAACCTGGGGTTATGATACTTACAACGAGGCAGAACTTCGTTGTTTAGGGGGGTATAATGCCCGAGTATAATGCCTACTATATAGAAATTGAGAGAGAATGTTTGAGAATTGAACGAGTTGGACTTGTTAGTGCATATGTCTGTTGACTTCGTCTTGTATCGAGTCATGTATCTAGAATAGATAGACCAGGACACGTTGTACGAGAGAAACGAGAAACAGACCTGAACCAGCCACCTCGCACGAGGTGACCAAGTTCATGAGGTCTGGCCAGGTCATGCGACCTGGCAAGTTCATGGGGCCTGGCTAGAAAGCATGAAATGGTTCGTGGGGTCTGGCATTCCTATAAATAGGAGAGTCAAGGTCTTCATTTGTAACATTCTGATTCCAGAGACGAAGTGCTGCCGAAGTATCGTACGATCTGTAAACACTATCAAATCAATACTATCGATAGTTAAAGTGATTCTAAGTGCAAATCAAGCTGCTATAACATCAATACGTCTGATTCCGCCTTTCGTATTGATCACTCTTCTGAACGACTCGTTTGATCGAATCCCGATCCTACAAGTGGTATCGGAGCTCAGGAGGAAGAGTTCTTACCATTTCAGCTTGATTTCTTCAAAAACAACTTCTTTCTTCTCACTTTTATACACTTTTTCATCAAAATCAGAACGTTTTCACGGCTAAACTGACCTGATTTTGTGATATAACACGTAAAACATTGTTTTAATCAATCCGTGAACAAATCAGAACCAAATTCAACTTAAAAATTGATAAAAATTGACAAAATAATGAACTTTTGGACTTAGAAACACTCAGATCGTTCGAATTCTGCTCAGATCGTGTGAAAATTCATCAGGTCGTTTGAGTTTGTTGCTTCAGATCGCACGACCTGGTCAAATCGTTTGAAAATACTCCTAGATCGCACGGTTTGACCCAGTTCGTTTATTACATCACGTGAATATCTGATTAGTGTTAGCACAAGTGATCTCATACTTTTGCACGACCCAATCAAGTTTCATTGTTACATGATCTCTTAAAGTCTTAATCGAATGGCCCAATACATTTGTTTTTATCAAGACTGCATGTGACGGCCCATATTACAAGTAATCTGTCAAGTATCACATGATTCTTTAATTACATTTGACAGTCCACTTATTGTGAGGTCCAATCAGAAGTTAATGAATATCAAACTTGTTGGCCATTGTTCACATATATCCATTCATTCCATGTGACTTTATAATATTAATCGGCCCAATGAATATTGAATTCAAGGATTGTTGTCGGCCACATAATGTCAGTTTGCATATGATTTTACATTGAAAGTCAAGATTCATTGTTGAAGTCATAGTGTCATATCACTACCCGATTGGCCAACTTAGATTTTTGTTGTATAGTACTTTCAATCGAGTGGCAGGTCGTTTGAAGGTGATCAGGTCATACGGTTTGAATCAGGACGCTCGGTTTGAAATCAAGTCAGCACGCACGGTTTGAAATCACGTCATATCGCACGGAGTGACATAGTGTGTTTGAGTTTTATCAGATCGTTTCAACTCAGACCGTTTGAAAATATCTCCAGATCGTTTGAAGTTCACCAGATTGCACGAGTTAATCCAAATCGTTTGATAAAGAATCAGATCGTGATTAGCCTTCTTCAACAAGCGGTAAAAGAAGATATTTTTGTTTTGCTTCAACATGAGGGAACTGCTAGATTAATTTGGAAAGCGTTGATTAAAAAATTTAAGGGTAGTGCCGATATGATGAAAAATAAACGTGCATTACTAAAGAAATCGTTTGATATGTTTACAGCTTTTGAAGGTGAGATGACTAAGAAGATTATCGAGAGATATTGTCATCTAGTCATGGAGATGAAAAGAATGGACATCAAGAAAGAAGATGAAGAATGGGTTGATAAGCTAGCCGATGCGTTACCACAGAATGAATGGGGAACATATCTGTTGATTTTAAAGCATAACCGACAATTTGAAGATATGAATTTAAGTATGCTTATCCAGAAATTGGAAGAACATGAGCTATCAATTCGAAAAACTGCTACAATGAGAAGTCCGGGTGCTCAACAAGATGTTAGTCTATACTACAGAGAAAACAAGATTGAGACTACTCCTAGTCCGAAGATTCAAACTGCGTTCAGTGCTGAAAATTCTTCCAGAACAAATGCAAGCAATACAAATCAGAGCAGTGGATATTCTTCGTCTTATTCAACATTTTACGAAATGGCCACGACCTCGACATCCCGGTGTAGGCGTACACCCGGTATATTATGTCGACATTATTATTACTAAAAGACGTAGCCGTTGGTTTTTACACCACGGTTTTACGCAATGTGGTGTGTCTATTAATCTTTAACCCGGACAGGATCCGGGCTACTGAACGCATAAAAGGACATGTAATTCGTTCACAAGATTTTAATAATTTTCCCAAGTTATAAAAGAGTTTGTGCCTCGTGCATTCAAATCAATTTTAATAAACATTTTCAAATGTGTCAGTTGAATGTATTTACCAGTGTAAACTGACGTATTTTCCCCAAAAGATTAAGTGCAGGTACTACACGAAATTTGGCTGGTAATAGCTTCCTAGCGTCGTGATAAGTCTCGCAAGCTTGATGCTGTATCTGACTGAACAATACTTTATATTTATTTTGATCCCCCTGTGGATACAATTCGACTTCTGTAATACACTTGATATTATATTTAAAAGGTTGAATTATATTTATCTTTATGCTTCCGCTGTGCATTCATATAATTGTGTGGTTTGACTATATTGTTGCCAACTACGTCACGGTAATCCCCCACCGGGCCCACCGGTGAGACACGTGGAAATCGGGGTGTGACAAAAAGCCAGGACGAACACGGTGAACACTTCCACGCTCTTCTAAACCTGTTAAGAAAAGAGAAGCTTTACGCCAAATTTTCTAAGTGTGAATTTTGGTTACAAGAAGTGCAATTCTTAGGTCACATGGTGAATCACGAAGGTATTCATGTAGATCCTGCAAAGATTGAAGCTCATATTTTCACTTGTATATTTTAATTTTTCATCCGGTAAAAATTGACTTAATTGTTTTTCATTTCTAAGTTCATCTTTCGGTAACGTATAATCTTTTTCTAAAGAAACCCATGCATCAAACTTGTTCGCTTGTACCCAGTTTTCAAAACGGTCTTGCCACCCTTTAAAGTCCTCAATGTACATAAGCTTTAGAGGCTTTTGGAAAGTTCCCGTTTCATTCTCGATACCAACAGTTTTAGCAACTCTAACTGGAGCGATCAGAGCAGTAGCAAACGCATTGTAAAATTCGTTGTCCATGTTTCGATGTAAAAGGTATACAAAAACACAATGTTCAAGAGAGTTGGAGTTTCAAACGAGTCTTACAGGTGAGTATACCACAGATGATATCTGTTCAGGGGTTAAATGCGAGGGTCGTGAGAGCTCAGGTCGATACTTCCGTATACGCAGAGAGATGACGGCTTCGACTTTTCGGTGTGTCCCCTTTAGAGGATCTTTTAGATTTCAACAGCAGCGACTATCAATTTTATTGTTTCATCAGCATGCTGAGGGCGAAGCTATGTTTCAAGTTTTTTGCGGAAAGCATTATCCGGGGACTAGGTCAGTACTTCCATACAGCAGAAGTCCCAGGATAATACCCCAGATATCACTGAGCATAAAGACCTAGTATCTCAGAATAAGGGACCTTTCAAACAAGACTTCAGGGGTTACCTATATATCCAAGTTTGTGTTAACCCACAGAACAAGCAAGTTTGAAATTTTGTTTATATCTTGTCACAATTTACTAAGTGTGTAAAAACCTACTGGCACATCCACAGTGAGATTGTTTATCACATTTTATCTTTACATTTCTTTAGCATGTTGTGACAGCCTACTGATGTACTATCATTTCCTCTTTTTACAACGAAACTCATTTTTGAATTTTATCATGTTTTTGGCTTTTTCAAATTTTCTAATGTTTTTGAATTTTCTGAAATTTTCTACTCCCCCTAAAATGCAAACACATTAAAGAAAAAATTGAAAACTATCTAGGCTTCTTAACCCACTTGAAGAAAATTCAAAACAAACTGTATAGAAACATGACAACTGATATCAAATCGCCTCAATTCTCCATTAACTAGGCATAAACAATCTGAACACCCCCTTTCACAAACCATTTTCTCATTTAGATTTCAAAACACTTAAGTTTGTTTTAATCAAAATGATTTTTCCAGAAAATGAGTTTGTTTTTACCACTTGAAAGTTTACCACTTGTTCGGGGATGTGGTTCATCATCTTGTCTATTTTAACCATATGTATAGTAAATCAAGTACAACTTAACGTCCCTGATTTACTATTTGCAGTTCAGAAACCTCTGTATCACTTGTAAACATAATCTCTTCAAAGTATAACCAACAAAAACCACTTGTAAGTAAACCAAATAATACCACTTGTAGGTTTTCCTGTAGGAATGAGACATCTACAGAAACCTCTTTACCACTTTGTCAAATTAGTCAGAAGGATGCCGATTCCTGCTTCTCAATTACCAACCTGGAAGCTCCGGCGTAGTCCTTCAACCTGTAAAATTCAAATACTATTCAAAATCTTTCAAACAAACTTTTCAAACACTAGAATGATGCCGATTCCTGATCCACGATATAAACTTGGGATCTCCGGCATAGTCCTTCGACTATCATGGAAAGCAGACTTCCATCCAAGTCTTTTCAGACTTGATGGCTTTCAATTCTTGCGCAGTGGGGTTGTATGTTGCCTTTTTAGTCGCATAAAAATCTTTAACCCCCTTTGCTTTCCCATTCAACATTTTCCCAAAAATTTTCTTTACGCTTCCATTAAAAGTTTTCTCGACATCAAATTCATTTTTCTCAGTGTAAAACGGTTTCGAGATATCAACTTTTTCAATTTTCTTTTTAATTTCTTCAAATTTCAATGATGGAAACTCATCATCATTCATTGAAATTTTCTTCTCAACCTGTGGCTTTTCTGGCTTTATGGAACCAGATTCATCGCCGACATTCACATCATTCCTTTTAACAACCCACACTTGGTTGTCTTTTCCTTTCTTTTCATACATATTCTTCTTCGAACATTCACCAACCTCATACGTTGAGTTTTCAAAAATTTTAAGTCTATTGGTTGGTGGTTCAACATCAACAACTTTATCTTTTAATTTCTGAGAAACTCCCTGTTTTGTTTTTGCATTCTTTGAACAATTCCATGTAATGTGACCAGCTTCATTGCACTTGTAACAGATACGAGTCTCTCTTTGATACAACACTTCAGTTCCATTCTTTCTCTTCTCAGCAAGAAACTCTTGGTTTGACTGTCTCCAAAATGGTTTCTTCTGTTCCTCATCTGAGCTTCCTCCTGACACAAATTCTGTTTTTGGTTTAGAATTTTTATCATTTTTGTAATTTTCTGGTAGAATAAAACCAAGACCTTTCTTTTTGTAGCTACGATTTTGGTTAGGTTTCTTTTGAAAACCGGAACCAGAATTGTAACTTTTTTTCTTGTTTAACCGTTGTTGAACTCTTGAAGTATATTTTTTAGATTTTTCAAAACTTTTCAAAACTTTCAATTCAGGAATATTAATTTCTATTAGTTTGAAAGTTTTGTTAATCAATTCTGTTTTAATACTCATTATTGGAAACTCTTTATTGTAATGTAATTTGTCAGAACCATTCAAAGTATAAACAACTTCGAATGTTTCATCATTCAAATTTGCCTTTGATAACAAAAATTCTTTACTGTAAGACTGTTTAACCGACGAATTTTCCCTGTGAAACGACGAATTTGACTTTCCAGACTCAAACTTTGACTCGGATTCCTCATCAGTATCCAACACCTGATCGACCACCTTTTTAATTAATTCAGACTCATGATCAGTATCGGACGAGGTAAACGTGACATCAATGTTATCTGGTAAAACGTCAGTTGTGTCGGTTTTTAGCTTTATATTGACTGCTTTCTCAAATTGATCCTCGTTTGGTTTTCTAGGAGAATACCCTTCCCAAATTGGAGGCGGACACTTGTTATAGCTAACAGTCGGTTTCTTACCACAATCTTTCTTCTTCTTCGGCTTCTCGTCTTGAAAAGCTTCCATTCCTGCAACAGTTGGGTAAATACGATCAATGAGGTAATCAGAACTAGAATAACTTTGAAGTAAACGTCTAATTCTCTCATTCTCAATCTTTTCTGTTTCCAACTCTTGCTTCCATTTAGCACTTTCTTCGATGTAGAAATTTATGGCTTTTTGCTTTGACATCATGACTGCATTCATCATCGTCAGTGCTTGTTCTCTTTCTGAGTTTGTCTTTTGGAGACCAGTTACTGTTTTGTTCAAGACATCGTACGACTCTTTCACGTAGTTGAGGTTGAACAGTAACTGCTCTTTCTTCTTCTCGTACTCATCTATTATGTCATCTTTTGTTGCACATTCCTTGCAAGCTTCCAAACACTTTGTGCAAGGCTTGACAATTTCAACAATCTTCTCAACCTCTATTGTTTTCACAACTTCAATCACCTTTTCTTCTTCTTTCACTTTCTCAGCTTCAACAATCTTCTCAGCAACACTTTCAACATTCTGAACATCGTCTTCAGATTTCTTTTGTTGTTCTTTAGCAACTCTTTTCTCCTTCAGTTTCTCCAAGCGATCTGCAAAATAGAAATGAAAACTTTCAGGAGAAAGATGAGATTTTGCAACATTTATATGTTTTTCCTCCTCGTCATCACTACTGCTATCAACTGGTGACTGATCAAACTGTATAGATTTTTCTGAATCAGCATCCGACAAACTAGAATCAGATGGTGTTTGATCAAATACAACTTCTTTTTCAGAACTAGCAACATTTTGAACACTCTCATCTGAACTCTCTAAACTTTCCTCAACATTTTCCGAAAGTTCATCAACACTTTCTGAATTTTCATCAGACGTAACAGATTTTTCATCCTCACTCGTCACATTCACTCCAATAGACTTCATCCAGGTAGCAAACATGTCTGGCTCTCTGACAATCTTGGCAATGAAAGCCTTGAACTCTCCTTTCTCATCAACAAACATATCCCAGCTGAAGCCTTCAGGTAGTTGTTCATCATGTTGATCAACTAAACAGACTTTGCTATCAGGAGATATGTAGTTGCTCCAGTTGAAATCCACCAAACATGCTCTCTTAGAATCTTCAATCTTCCTACCATGAGCCGTCTGTGAGTCTTGTGATTGACTAACCTGCTGATAAATGGCTTTCCGGTACTAGTCGTCTTTACCAAACGGATTCTGAGCACCGCTAGCTTCTCTATTCTTGCATTCCCGTTTGAAATGGCCTTTCTCCCTGCATCGAAAGCAAGTAACCTTAGATTTATCAAAACCTAAAGTAGATACATGAGCATCAAGAAAGTCATTTCTCCCGGTAATCGTTTTGAACTTTTCAGCACGTCGAATAACACTTGCAAGACACCATTTGATATCCATTAATTCCATATCTTCGGCGTCTATTTGCTCGTAATCCTCTTTGGTAAGCATGGGATTTCCAATCCGACAAGCTACTAGACCCTCATAGGATAACAACACTGAACCAAGAAGAGCCATGTGGTCTTTAGCAGTGTCTTCTGAGAAGCTTTGACCTTTTGGAAGATTTAGAGCTATGTTATACTGAGTCACATAGCCATTTCCATTTTTCGTGCTTTGAGACTGAAAGCTTGTGTTTGATTCTTTAGGATTGACACTTGGATATGATGAGAATCCGCTGCTGCTTTTGGTTGAACTCTGATCAGCTTTTTCTGTTGAATCACCAGCACTGAAAGCAGTTTGGATTTTCGGACTTCTCTCAGATTCAGGAACCGGAATACTACCTTTGTAATACATCTTTACATCCTGTTGACCACTCGGACTGTTCATCCTAGCAATCTTCTGCTGTTCCAGATCCTGACTCTCGATCTTTTCAATAAACTGAGATATAGTCACCCCATCATAAACACCCGTGTTTTTCAGAATCATCAGATATGTTCCCCACTCTTTCTGTGGTAATGCATCAGCCAACTTATCTACCCACTCTTCACGATCTTTTTCAATACTTAACATTGACATTGATCGTACAAGGTGGCGGTATCTCTCAATCAGCTTCTTTGTGTCTTCACCCGGTAGACTGCTGAACAGATCAAACTCTTTCTTAAGCAACGCTTTCTTGCTCTTTATCATGTTCTCGCTTCCCTCAAATTTTACTTTAAGTGCATCCCAGATTGACTTTGATGTTTTGTCGTGCTGTAGCAAGATAAAGATGTCTTCTTTGATCGCCTGCTGAAGCAGACTTATTATCATTTTCTCAGCTTTGTACATAGCCCGTTCCTGCTCCGTGAATTCTGACAGATTTTTGGTAGTCTGCAATTCTGTTCGAGGCAACACATATTTCTTCAAGATACATTCCCACGATCTAAGATGGTTTGCCTGAACCCAGTTCTCGAATCTGTCTTTCCACCCGTAGTATTCTTCGATACTCATCAATTTCGGGGGCTTTTGGGTGGTTCCCGTCTCGTTCTCTAAGTTCATAGCCTAAGCAATCGCAGCTGGAGTAGACTGTGTTGCAAATGCGTTGTAGAATTCGGTATCCATATTGACTTAGTACGTTTTCCAAGATAAGTGACAAATAAGCGAAACCAAAATGATCACAAAAGCGAAATCCTCTGATGTCCTGATAAGCGAAACTCCAAAGTACAAATAAGCAAAACCTTGATGTACTCTGAAGTGAAACTACAAATATTCTAGAAGCAAAACTTCAAATGACCGTTGAAGCCTAACTTCTGAGTTCAAATAAGCGGAACTACAAATGTTCTTAGAAGCGGAACTGTTGATGTATCAATAAGCAGAACCTTTCAAGCGAAACTAATATGGTTCACAAGAGCGAAACCTTATAAGCGGAACCTTGATTACTTTAAAGCGGAACCTCACTTAAGATGACACAGAAGCGGAACTAGCATGCAATTTGGAGCGGAACCTTTGATCTTTGTGACACACAAGCGGAACTAGCTGTTCAAATAAGCGAAATCATTTAACTGTATGATGTCACTGAAGCGAAACCATATACTGTCTAAATAAGCGGAACTAAGTTCGAAGGTCATTTGGTCCACTTTTAGTCCATATTTTGGCATGAAACTGTCCAGGATTTATCTTTGTTCTATTGCACACAGTCTGAGAAATTTTGAGCCAATTCTGACCGTTACAACTTTTTGAATTGAAAATAGAAGGTGTAGAAGAAAGAAATAATGATAAAATCCAGCTAATTTCTGTAGAAAACCTCCTCCCAAGCTCTGATACCACTTTTAGGATCGAGAATTGACCCGAACGAGTCGTTCAGAGGCGTTCTTCTATGTTTCAGGTGCGGAATAACAAGAAACGTAGGTAGAAATAGCTTGTCCTTCACTTAATCTACTATTTTATTGATTTGACAATGATTACAGCTCAATCGTCACACCGGCAGCACCTCGGTATGGAATTCGACAAAGTTACAAATGAGTTCGCTTATAGGGTTTATATAGGTATGAGGGTTCCGCTTATACATACATGTCCACAAGAGTGGAACCTCTTGTGCACATATAAGCGGAACTACCATGGACCGTTCAAGCGAAACCTCTAGACAATATCCCTATAAGTGAAACTATCTCTCTAAACACATATCACCTATTGTTTTCTCGTAAATCTCGCCCTAATCTATACAATACACTATATGACTCGATCCAAGATGAAGTCGACAGATGAAGTGCACCAACAACTTAAAGTTAAATCAAGATAAACGGTGTTAGTGATTTGTCTCAAAAACTGATATGATCCTCTTACACAAACTCACAAAAAGATGTCTGTATATAGTTTATTTCCCAAAATCCAAAAAGATTTTCAGTATGTTTTAGCATAAAATTTTGAAAATTCAAAAAGATTTTTTTTCATGTTATTTTCGGCAACTAATGTTTGGAAAACTGATTTTCAAATTCCAAGTGCTAAACATGATGAACGACAACAGGGTTGGGAGAGTTTGTTTGAAATGAGAAATGATTTTGAAATGATTAAATGGTTCATTAATTTGAAATCAAAATTTGAGTGTTACGAATACAAGTGGTTAAGTAGAGATCATAAATGAGAGATCATGTTGATTTGAGAATGTTTCAGGTAGTTTCTAAAATTGTTATAAATAAAAAAACCTTATGTTTTGGGTAGAGTATGTGCAGGTAAAAAGCTTTGAAAAGGCTAGGTTTCGATTCCTGAAGATTTTCCGCATAAGCGAATGCAGATTAGAGCCAGGTTTCCAATTCAAAGCTTGCAGATAGGGAATTCTAGACTGCGATCCCAGCTTATCGAAAGGGGGAGTCTGAAGACATAAGAGCCAGATTCAGTTATTGGAACAACGTTCGAGATAGAAGCTGCTAATGCTGATAAGCTTAAGGAATCAAGAGACCTGATAAAGAGAATTAGAGAGAGAATTGAGCCAGGTTGAGATTCTGATAGAAGAAGAAAGAGATTGATGATGATGCTTACAGAGAAAGATACTTTGAAGAGAGCAAGAAGACTGATCAAGACGGAAGACTCGACACACTGAAGACTCGTCAACATCCAAGGGGGAGTTTGTTAGTGCATATGTCTGTTGACTTCTTCTTGTATCGAGCCATGTAATAGAATAGATAGACCAGGACACGTTGTATGCCATAAAGCATGAAATGCCAGAAAGCATGAAATGCCAGAAAGCATGAAATGGTTCGTGGGGTCTGGCATTCCTATAAATAGGTGAGTATAGGTCTTCGTTTGTAACTTTGTGATTCTGGAGACGAAGTGCTGCCGAAGTGTCGAACGATCTGTAAACACTATCAAATCAATACAATCGACAGTTAAAGTGATTCTAAGTGTGTATCTAGCTGATATAACATCAATACGTCTGATTCCGCCTTTCGTATTGATCGAGAACTCTTCTGAACGACTCGTTTGATCGATTTCCCGATCCTATAGAAACCTATCGCTTGGCCGTAGAAATCAACGACAAACGAGTCTTGGACGGATTTTTCTCTAAGAATCCTGTCAAACAAGCTCATCAACTCTTCCGACGATTCTTCTAACGATTCCTCCGACGATTCTTCAGATGAGTCCTCAGATGAATCCCCCAATGATGACACATCACTACGGGAAGCTCAGTCCAGCTGCAAGCGAAAGAACATGAGCCCAAACTCTTCAACAAATGAACTGTCGCAGCCAGAACCTCTCCAAGCAGTTCCAGTACACTCGAAGCGCGACTACAACGGAACTCATCCCCTGTGTCTCATGTGTACGTATAATCACCCGCCAGAAGCTAACTGTCGTTTTTGCGCAAATTGCAACTGGTATGGTCATCTTACTCAGCACGGTCGCACGGGGCCACAGACTTGAGGAATTCCAGCAACAATCGCATTCTCCGTAGAAGTCCTCCACAGCAACATTAGTTATGCTTCCAATGTTGTTGTAATGATACGATTTTCACCGTTAATTTCTTTTGCATGTTGAACTTGTTCTATTTCTCGACGCAGTGTGGACTCTATTTATCTTTCACTCTCTCGCACTCGTGCACGGACTATATACTAGCACTATGTACTATATAATGTGTTTTACCCCTACTATGCGTTCTTGAGATAAAGTACAATAAACGTGCAAGGATCAAATTAATCACGGGTGCACACGGGATTACTGTGATCAGTGCACGGAGATCGCAGTGAGTTTCAATGATGCCATAACGTTAAAAGCATGGCCGAGCATGGTGGATACGCCGCTGGTACTTCCTATATATAAGTGTTTCGCCATGCCAACCGATGACTTGTGAAGAAAGTGCCATACAAGTTGACCGTTATTAGACCAAGTATACTATTGGATCTATTTTCGACACACTACACTACATCGCAAGGTGTAACAATCTCAATCGCAACTCAAAGCGTGTAATCGCCAGACTTTTCGTAAGACAACATGCTCGCAATCGCATTATCGCTAGAATCTACCTTGCAATCGCTATCGCTTATTATGGGTATTTCGCAATCTCAATTGCTTATTGTGTGTTCGCTCAATCGCTTATTATGTGCATCGCGCTATCACATATCGTGGGTATCACTCTATCGCTTGTATATTGCTCTGTCGCTTGTGTATTGCCCCATCGCCCATCGTGTATCGCTTAACGTAATCGCTATCGCTATTGCTTACCAATATCTGTGTTGTCTGTGTTAAGTTAGCACACATGACCTCGCTTCACGGGACGAAAATCATATGGTTAAAGCATGGTGGATACGCTGCTGGTACTTTCTATATATAAGTGTCTTAGCCATATCAGTAGACTTTCGTGGAAAAGTCCATGTGGGGTCTAATGTTAGTTAAAACTTGTGGTGTCGTTTAACCTAATCAAATCGCATATTCCCATCGCTTGCAACGCATCGATCGTCGCATATCGCTCGACGGTTGTCGCTATCGCTCGCCGCTTATCGCTCATCGCTTTCTGCTTGTCGCCATCGTCTTCGCTTAGTATGTTTGTGTTGTGCTATCGAATTTTCGCGTACTGCTTATCGCTTATCGCACTCGCTCGTGGCACTAAACTGAGTTCGAAAACGACTTCATCACTCAGTTCGCCTTCCAAGACTTGATCCAACCCCTTTCTCGTTTGGACCGAGTCATCGCAAATCTGTTTGTACTATGTCGACACGTATGACACTGCCTCACGAGACGGATGCCATATGGCTAAAGCATGGTGGATACGCCGCTGGTACTTCCTATATATAAGTGTTTTAACCATATTGTCTAACTTTCTTGGAAAAGTGCCATGCGGGGCCGACCTTAAATTTAAATTTTTGGTATTATTAAAAGACTTTGTTTACACAAATTTCAAAGTGATCTTTTTCTTACGAAAATTTTTATAAAATTCGATCAAAACCTTTGTACAAAAGAGATTTTCTTGCAACGTTGGCGTGACAATCGACTCAGGTTACTGCCGCGTGACGAGAAAATTTCGTAAAATGAATTTTCGTCACCCTAAAATCTTTTAGTAACAAAATAAAACTCCTCTCATAGCGCTGGTGTGAACATCGAAACAGTTTAACGCCACACTGTGGGAAGATTTTTCATAAACGAGTTTCTCCAAACCTTTTCGAATTAATCAACTTTTCGAGAAATCAAAAAACTTTTGGATCGCTTTTTGTGTGTTGCTATCTTTTGTATACGAATCGCCTTACTCGCTGCCATCGTCAGTCATCGCAACGCTCTCGCACGTCGAATTTCAATCGATCACTCGCTTATTTTGACACTTTAATCGCCACTCTCACTCGCATCGACCCTCGCAACCCCTCTTGTGGATTAATTTCAGGACGAAATTTCCTAAAGCAGGGGAGACTGTAACAACCCGCACATTCGTGCATTGTTACCACTCGTTATACTCGTTACGCCTAACACCAGAGATTCGAATCATAATGTAGCTATATCGCACACATCGCTATTTCGCAATATTTTCGCATATTACGCAAACTTTATCGCTATAATACATCGTATCACACACACTAACGCTCACGATGATGTTGAGTGAGGACCTATTCTACCCTCCTCGATAGCCGTGATGCGTCGCAGAGAACGCATATTCGAAACGAAACCCGGTTATTGTATCGCAACTTTGAAATGTGGATATTTATACGACCCTATGTGACTAATTATAATAAATATATGAATATGGGTATGAAAATGTGTAACCAAACTATCGTGACGCCTAACGAGCATAACGAAACATCAAAACGCAATTCGCCGGAGACCACCGATCGAGTGACTGATCGATCGAGTGGCCACCTAATCGTGTTGCCACCCGATCGGACAGCCGCCAGATCGGACAACCATCCGATCCATGGCACTCCCTCCCCTTTTCTCCTCTTCACTTATAAATAGCCCTTGTCACATCACATGAACAGTGATGTGACAGCTCCCACCCGACCAGCACGCTTTGGGACTATTTCCTCTCGATTTCTCGCGATTCTTGTAAGTTTTCAACCTAAATCTTGTACTTCTATGATCTACACACACTTCTTCATCTTTCTCACCTTTGAATCTCAACTCTTAACCGTGAAATCAGTGGATTTGAGGTGTTCTATGATGATGTCATCATGGAGTTCTTATGAACTTCAAGTCTTGGCCTCATTCCACCAAGAACAACTCAAATCTGAAAGATTTCCACAAGATTCAACAATGTTTTCGCATAGATCTACACAAACTCATGGTTAAAAGGATTGAAAGATGGTTTTCTAACTTTCTTTCAACTCTTTTACACTCAATGCACTCAAACCGATAGAATTGGAGCTTGTTCTGATCTTCTACTCCTTCTTGTTGATGTGTTGGTTCAAGATCTGTATTATATCAACGAGACAACCGATCTCGGGTTAAACACGAACCATCGTCTCGAACAGCTGACTGATCGGATTAGGGTGATTCCTGCCCGATCGGATCGCCTGGGTGTTGATAGGGTTCTGTTGTTTAGCATGATGTCATACCGTCTCGAGAAAACCGCAAAACTTTCAAAACAATCAAGTGACAGGACGATCTAAGGCCGTCGGAAAGGATTGTCGTCCGATCGGATTAACACCCGATCGGATTGCCACCCGATCGGACAATCGTCCAATCGGCTTGCACTTGGTTCCTCACTTAAACTTTTAAATCCAACTTTTCAAGTTCTGAACGTCGAACGGATTACCGTCCGATCGGATTGCCACCCGATCGAACAGCCATCCGACCATGTGATGTTTGGACTAATTCAATACCTAGACAGTTCCAAACGGATTGCCACCCGATCGGATTGCAATCCGATCGAGTGACAAACTGCTGTGAACTTGTTCTCACTAAGGTGTCTTACCAATCGGATCGTCGCCTGATCGAACCGCCGTCCGATCGACCGACCTGAAGGGTAGAGATACTTCGCTGTTTTCAAATGCTACAACGAAAACTTCAAAAGGAAAACCATCATACACAAACACATCCTTACCAAACAAGGTGACAATCCAATCGAATAGCCATCTGATCGGATGACCATCCGAACGGATTGCCACCCGATCGACTAGCCATCCGATCGGATTACCATCCGACACTTAGTTCACTCGCCGCCATTTAACGCACTGTTCGACGCTTACGCTATCAATCTATAACCAGGCTAATCGCGGACGCGCTCCCTTCAATCCAACCAAGTTGTGTTTATTTGCTGAACACCGACTGTGAGTATACTTGAACCCTTTTTGCTTTTGCACTTTTGGGTGTAACATACGTTGCTATCAAATCGAATTACATCAAATGCTTAAACTACTTATCACTTGCGAATGACTTACGTGCATAGTTATACGTGATGCTAGTTACATATGTGCTAGGACTTATACTCGCGACGTCCCACCATGACTAGTATAGTACTATTGCGCCCGACGGGGTCTAGTTTAGCAATCGCAATCGCAGCTCGAGGAGTTAGCTGGTAGTATCAGTTTTGTGAGTATATATGTCGTGTATTACGTTTATGTATGTGAAAATTCGCAGCTTTTATCTATTACACTATTACATATCAAACATGTATGCTCGCCAATACTTTTGTATTGACATTATTTTAACGTATGTTGCAGGTTTACTCGCAGTCTACATCAAATCAAGCTAGGAAGTCTAGAAACACACCTAAAATCTAGGTTGTCTGATTTGAATTGTTTGAGAGAACATGAAATTCGTGACAGCTTACGTGATTGTAATTGTTTATTAGTATGGGATAATGAACGCATTAAATACTCTCGCAATATAGTTGTTATGGATTCTCTTGAGCAATCTGATTCGCCTAGTGTCGCGCCCCGATGATTCCGCCATCGGTTGGGGTGTGACAAAGTTCATCTTTCACACTTAAATTCAAATAAAAAATCAAACCATAAGTGTTCTTAGTGTTCAAGCTTCGATTCCACTCGTTCAAGACATCATTTCGATGTTTCTTTGCAATATGAAGCATTCCAAGCTACTGACATTCATTATAATCGCTATAGCAGGTGCACTCATTTGATTCGTTCTGTTCCTTTAAGCACTATCTCAAGGAAGTGTTTTGATTAGGTATTATCTTCATTCCATGACCATATATCGTTTGTATATTTTGATCTATCGATTTTGGTAAGTTTATGTACAAACTTTATTTTTATAGTACAAGAGTTGTTATCATCCATATCTATCAGTTGTGTATGAACCTATAACTAATTATTCACGTTTTACCCTTGTCAAGCTCACCAAAATCAGGGGTGTGACAACCACACACTTACCTTATACGTTTAAAGAACTTAGAAGAGTAGTCATCGTTAAATGAGTACATACCATAATGTTTACCCATCCTTAGACTTTGTTTCC
This sequence comes from Helianthus annuus, assembly GCF_002127325.2. Lineage (NCBI taxonomy): Eukaryota > Viridiplantae > Streptophyta > Magnoliopsida > Asterales > Asteraceae > Helianthus > Helianthus annuus. The sequence goes on from NC_035443.2 coordinate 49,234,161, forward strand.
ATAAACTTTCAAAAATTAGTGTTGTGTTTCCGGTACGCCACCTCTATAAGTTCAATTTGGCATAATGAGGTCGTACGTCAACAGATTTTTATAAAATTCAAAATCTCATTTTGTAGGTACGCCCCATGATAGTAAATTTTCTCGTCCTTCATTTAAACTACCAACACATGCTTATATACCATAACTCTACGTACTTGAAAATGGTATGCTATCTTTTAGTCAAACTAACGCTTAAACTCAAGATTGTATAAATCATAACCCCTTTGGTATTAAATGTGATTCTTCTTCTTAACTTAACGGGTCATGTAACATTTTTATTTTTTTAATTATAATATTGAATAGAATATTAGCCTTCTAATCTAGTAGCAAACAATGACATAAAATTTGCCTCCTTATACTATACACCCGTTTACTATTATGCTTATAACCCTAAGGAAATCCATAACATACAACTACTAATCTTAATCAAGCATTAACAACAAACATGATCAACATTCAACACAACTTTCCCTAACTTCCCTAAACCATTTAGGTTATCACAAACACTATAAAATAACTTATCATCAAACCAAACCATAAGTACTACAATGAAGGACTACATGCAAATACATACTTTTTGGGGGGAGGCAAGTGCAATTTCAACCTGAAAAATATCATGCCAAAATTAGAAAGCACAATTTGTATATAATATATTATTCTTCTTAACAACACGCCGTAATTATCTCTGACTCACTTTCAGTCTCCTCACTCTCAACACATAAAATTTAGGGTTTCAAAATGTCAATTTCTTCTTCAATCCTCTGAAACTCGTAAGGTATGGTTGTATATCCACTTCATATCGCTATATAATGTCGATCAGAAACTTTGATCCTGCATTTTGATAATCATTCGCTTGTTTAAATGTTTAATTACGTCATTATGCTTCTAATTATGAAATTGATGCACAGATGAACGATCTGTAGAAGGTTGGAGACTCGATTAACCGCAATTTACGTTAGGTGAGTGTGAATTTCATTTATGTTCGATGATTATGCTCTAATGTGCGGTAATTTGTGTTTTGGTTCATCGTTAGTTGTTCATCACTGATTTCTGTGTGAGTTTATGTTTGAATTTGATTATCTGCTATTATTTTGTTTATTATATGTTAAATTGTTCGGCTAAAACTATGGCTGTTTATGATTGATTAATGTTTAATGCGATTTTGTGTTGAAATCTAGATTGTGTGGTTCCTTGTAATAAATGATGAGAAATGTAAGTGTTATAACCGCAATTTTCTGTTAGGTGAGTGTGAATTTCATTTAAGTTTAATGATTATGCTCTAAATAATGTGTGGTAATTTGTGTTTAAGTTATCGATAGTTATTCGTCACTGATTTATGTGTGAGTGTGTTTGACTTTGATTATCTGTTATCATTTAATCTATTTTATGTTCAATTGTACGTCTAAAACTATGGTTGTTTATGATTGATTAATGTTTAATGCGAGTTTATGTTACATCTGGATTATGTGGTTTCACATAAATAAATGAGGTGTTGTGTTTTTTGGTCGGCCCGGCTTGGGTTGGCTTGTTTGTGAATGAAATTTTACCTTTCAAAAAAAAAAAAACATAAATAAATGAGGTGAAAAATAAGTTGAAGAACAAGTCATAACCTAGAATAAAAAATGTTATATAACTAGGCATTTCTGAATACTGTATCCATATTTTGAAGATATCTGATATATTCTTTTAAACAAAGGTCACCGTCGTACCAGTATTTTATGATTCACATCTTTTCTCGGTTATTTGCATGGTTACATTGTATAATATACAAAGTCACCGTGCTGGCTGAACGTTTTTGGGGGCCCAAAGTGAACTTTGAAATTGGGACCTTTTTCTAATCTGGCATCAAATTGTTCAGTTGTTTTTTTATGAATGATATATTTATGGGTAAATTAAACGCTTTGATATAAAATAAATTAAACGATTTGATATTAGTTTAGAAAGAGGTCCCTGTTTCAAAGTTCACTTTAGGTCTCCAAAAACGTTCAAACGGACCTGTGCTTTTGTTTATTATAAAAGATTTTATGTAACGATGCAATTAACCTAGAATAATTTGTTAATCATAAATAACTAGTAGGATAGTGATCTTTGTTTTAAAGAATGTTTCAAATTTCCTCAAAATATGGATACATTTGTTGCTAGATTGGTATAAGATCATTTAATCCCCATCTCGTAAAATCATCCAAGCTATCGATTAAAATCAATTGTCTTCTGCTATGTTTTTTATATTATCATAAAGAAATGAATTATGTCAAAAGTGAGCTTACCTTGCAAAACGAACCTGTGCAATTTCGTAATATATATCTTACATGCAACTTAATCTAGACATCTGAAGCAAATTTAGTTAATGTCTAGATTTTGCTCTGAATCTTATAATTCACATTAAGTTAACGTCTTCTATATAATTCCTTTTCCTATTTCTGGATGGAATCTACTTATTCTTGTTATAGAAAGTAAATCGCTTTACAGTTGTATCTGAATCATCGTCAACTAATTATCATCGTTGACTCGTTATGTTAATGGTTTAATTGATATAAGATAACTACTTCAGTCATTATTTAAATTGACATCTTTTTGCAGTTTTAGTAGAACCGACTCAATTTTCTATTTTATTTTACATCTACAGTTAAGATCCATTGCGATATTAATTGTTTCGCAAATTTCTCTTTTAGTGTTTGTTTCGGCGCGTTATATATAAAAGTTGGATATTCAGATCTAGAACTGTTTTGATTATGATTTTGTTTATTTATATACAGATAAACCTTTAGATCTTTTTACCGAGAACCACATATATTCTCAAAGCTGTTGAAATGGACCCGGTGACACAAGAAGTGAAGCCCGATGCCACACTAATTGATTCCGATAAGCGAAAACGTGGGCGCCCACGAAAGGATCCGAGTGAGAAGCGGGCCCAAAGAGCCCTTTCACAAGCGGCTGTTGGCCCGCCACCTGGTTTTGCAAAACTGACCAATAACAACACTCCTCGAGTTGACCCGATCAATGATCCAACTGCTGTTATGGTTGGACAGACTGTAACCGGTGTTGTTCAGGCAACATTTGACGCGGGTTACCTGATCGCGGTTAGGATCGGGAACTCAAATATCACACTAACTGGTGCAGTTTTCAAACCGGGCCACACCGCACCTTTGACACCTGAAAACGACGTGGCACCTCATGTTGAAATGATCAAACGCGCTGATATTCCGTTACCAACGGAACCCCAGCCCAAACGTAGGCGTAAACGAAGATCAAAAGAGAAAAGTATGCAACTTGTTACTTATGTTGGGAACGGGAATGGGAACGGGCCAGACTCGGTGGTCCCTCCCTCAGTCCCACAAGTTGGTGCGAGAAAGCCCGTGAACCCCGTTGTTCTTCAACCGATTAACCTATCAAATGGTTTATCCACCAACCAACCTGCGCCTCATTTGCGGGCCTCGGTAGGCAAACCGGTGCACTCGGTTCTGCCATTGGCTGTTTATCCACCAAACAGGTCAGCGGGCCAAGCGTCTGATTCTCAAACTAGCTCACAGTTTATGGTTACGCCCTCCCGGTTTGGAAATGAGAATGCTTCTGTTAAACACACGGAAGGGGGTAAAACGGTAAAATCAAGTGATGTGCAAGATCGAGTTGTTAAAACAGAACCGGATATTGGTGATATGAACGAGCCTCTTTTTGTTGAACCCCTGCAAACTCGACACACGGTTCAACATTTTCAACGTTCACCATTATTGGGAGGCGTGATGCATGGTGGCACCGGGAGAATGACAGAGCTTTTGCAGGTAAACTTTTTTTTAAACCACTTTAACCATTCAAGTTTTAATATCGAGTAAAATGCCATTTTCGTCCATGAGGTTTGGCTACTTTTGCGCCTTTCCAAATGTGTGTTCTTTCGCATCTGGATCCAAAAGGTTTGAAATCTTGCCATTTTCATCCAACTTGTTTCCAGGGGTATTTCCGTAATTTAACCTTGCCATTTTGATATAAATAAACAAACCAAATAGCTAAAATGACGAAAATGCCTCTGACTTACTTTAAAAAAATGGATGTAGTTAACAAGTCGGATGAAAATGGCAAGATTTCAAACCTTTCCAAATGTGGAAAACAAACCTTTGGACGAAGGTCACAAAAGTGGCCAAACCTCGGGGACGAAAATGGCATTTTACTCTTTAATATCTTTCCACAAAATTCTTCGTTACTGGTTAACTAAAGCAACCTAAATGAAACATGTATGAAACCTGATTACTATTTAGTGATCTTTTCTTTGTCAAAATATTTACTCAAAACCAGTTGGTTAAATATCAAATATTGAAATTTTTGTGTGTAGGCTGTTCAGCAGAACATGGGTGATGACAAGGTTTCCCGAAATGGACATCCAACAGCAAGTTACAATCAAAGTGGTCAGGCAAGAAGGATGTAAGTTCAGTCACAGGTTATGATCAAGGTTTCTTGGGTACGGCCGTGTGGGGCCTACATGCGGAAACTATTGGATCTTGTTTTTATGTTACAGCACAGCAGTCGACAAAACATCTAGTGTTAGGTTTCGCAATGACTTCATAGAAAAACGTTACCTAGTTTAACTTCGCGGAAAAGTAGAATTTCCATATGCAATGGAAGATGTTTGATGTTTCCAGCTTTTTTTTTTCTTTTCCTGTTAGCTCTTTTATAACATCATAGTTGCTCATTTTGTTCTCAAAAGCGATGTTTTGAAAACCGGACCGGTCGGTCGGACAGGGAACTGAGGGTCTGGCTGGTCAGGGAACCAGCAATCGACCTGAAAACTGGGTGGTTGAACCGGTTTTTTTAGGGGTTAAGAACCGGATTTTGATTATTCTTTTTTCAATTTACCCTATTTATTTTTATAATATTTACGGGATCATCTGGTTCGAACGATCAACCAGTGGACTGATTAGGAGACCGGTTCCACGTTCGGTCTTGAAAACATTTCTCAAAAGCTCCAAGTCTTTTGAAGCCCATTCTAGTACCCACGTGTTTGGTGGGCTGATGTTTTAAGGAACCATCAGCTTCATTAAACTGTAAGACTGCGGGGTATGGTGGGGCGGGGGTTGGGCTTGGGTTGGGGCATTTGTTGACACGTGGCTTGGGGTGGCAGACATGGGGCGACCCACATTTAAACAGGGTATGGTGGGGCGGGGGTTGGGGGCGTGGGTTTGGTGGGCTTCGCTAGATCTGAGCCATTGATAGTTAAATCAACGGCTAGCCCAACGGCTTCTTTGGTTTGTCCAATTAGAGCCCGCCATGTCAGCTTGGCCAGACCGCCCCACGCCCGGCTTCAAACCCACGAAAAAGGGGCCACGCCCAAACCCATGCCCACTCGGGGTGGTGGCTTGGGCGTTTTCAGCCCACCCACGCCCAAACCCCCGCCCCATACCCCGCAGTCTAAAGTGGAAGTTCACACAAATGTAACATAAAAACTAAAGTGTTCACACATGAGACCAAATATGAGAGTTTAATCTTTTACTGCGATTTACAGAGTAAAATCAAACCCCTCAAGATTGGTTACCGGAGATCCTAGTTCCCGGCTAAGAGAGCTATGTGCCTGATTGGTTACTGGAGATCCTAGTTCCCCTTGGAAGAGTTAAGCTCCTTATTGCTCTATCTTTTTTTAAGGACGTTACACCGGTAAAAAAAATTGAGTTTTTGACCTAAAAATCATTATTCCATATTTCGGTCAATGTAGGGTCATTGTTATTAGCCAATTGAGCAGCATGACGACCACCAAAACTATTCAAAGTGTGTTTATAATGTGTACCATTAGGAAGGAGAACTAGTTGTGTTCAAGAATCAAGACATATAGCTAATCAGACATGACAATCTAATGAAAAACACAATTTACAACCAAAAGGCGAAAATATTTTAGCCATATAATCTCTAGCTTCATTATCATCAGGAAGACCCAAACTAAGACAATGAACTTATGGTTTAATAATGAGGCAACTATTCATATTTCATATTGCAGATCATCTAGTATTTTATGAAAGAACTAAACATGCAAACATCAACAATGATTTCACTCGAGAAAAAGCTTAAAGATATGGGCAACACCTCATGTTAAAATTGTGGAACAACTAATGGGGTTTATTTGTCGAGTTGAGTTTAACAATACAAAGAGTATGAGACATGTTCGTGATTGGAAGTTTGGGCCAACAAATTCAATATCTGTGCTCCAGCTTGAGGGGAGCGTTTGATTGTAAATACTTAACTCAAAATATAGTGACAATGGGCCATAGGTTTTTATTTATGTTCGCTCTTCTAAATAATATTCATGTATTGTCTTTAATAATTGAAAATAAACTACAAGAACCTTTTCCATATTTGATTACAAGTTCAGATAAAGTACTGGCTCGACTAGATAGTTTTTGGGGATAGGGACGTTATGTTTACCGAGATGAATTGACTGACAATGGATGAAAGCTATATGTGACGCAGAGCGGAAGCAAGTAATACAAAGAAGTATTCTCAAAGATAAAAAATGATAATATTAAGAACGAATAGAACATTACAACATGTGCCCTTTTTATAGGGATTCCTAAATTTGGCAGGTTTGCCAAATTTTTTAAATTACAAACAAAAAGGAAATACCGCAATTGAATACTTAATTAGATGACTAAAAAGGAAAGTAGTTAAAGACTTTAAACCACCTATGGTGAACGCCACATGACCTGGCTTGTCAAAATTAGATGACTCAAAATTACAGCCCTAGTTAAAGTTGATGAAATTGGGAAAAATCTTGATTAGCGAAACTAAAGTCTTAAATCAAGAAGTTCGGGTCTAACAGCTTCGCTAACTAAACCACCTATGGTGAACGCCACATGACCTGGCTTGTCGAGACCTTTTCATCCCCTGGTCATGGGCCTTTAACTCCAATTGTAGCCCAAGTTAAGTTATGCCCGTTTGAAGTTTGGGCCTTTTCTACTATTTTTTCCTTGTCCAACTTGTCTGAGTAAGAGTCCGCCAACTCCTAAATCAACTTATGGTCAATATGCCTCGAAACTATTGTTGAAGGATGACCCTAACCGGCAGTGAGCTTTCCTGATACTGGAATCAAACATGTTTGTTGCAAAGTGCAATAAGATGGTTTTAATACATTATGGTGCCAATCACTAGGTCCGTCCCTGATTCATAAAAGATACCGTAAAACAAACGTACCCAACAAAATCCCACTTATAGTAAGCTATTGGTAGGGTCTAGGGAAGGTGGGATGGGGCAAACCTTTCCTCTAGGCCGAAAGATAGAAAGGTTGCTCCCATAAGACACCTTAAGAGGGATAACATGTTACAATACTATTATTTTATCTAGTAAGTTGATTAATATGCTATCAGGAACATATAGAACCTAATAGGCTAATACATTTTTAGGTTAGTCAGATTCCTAATGGATCCGATGCCACGAATAGGACATGAGTATCCATCAACAAGCCGACCTAGCGAGTGAGAACTTTCATGTAGGCTAGACAGAATTCCCGCTCATGTGACGTGGCTCTAGAATCATTTATCAAGGATGGCAGCTAGAGAACGTACTTGAGCGTGCCGAGTTGGTTTGGGAGTAGGGGCAGTCACGACTGGCAAGTAAATACTCTTCATGGAGTCATGGGTGAATGTGTAAGTAGCAGTCTGAGTATTCTTTTTGTATCCCATTAGAATAGTTAAAACATAACGAGCTATGTGATGGAACAGTAGGTTATCAGATGGAACAATGACTGATTCGACAATGTGGTTGGCGATGGCGATGATATGGGTGAAGTCAAACTGGAGGGGCAACTACGACGACGACCAGTGGCAAACCCAAGAAATATTTTCAAGGAGTGCGAACGAGGGGTTTAACAAAATTTTCAAGGAGTGTGATCGGGATTTTGCCCTATAAAATACATTAAAATGTTTTTTTCAAGGGGTGCGCCCGCCCGCCCACCCAACCCGCTACCTAGGTCCGCCCCTGACAAGGACATAATCCGAAAAAACCCAATGGTCCATGCGCTCTCACACATCAGTGGCAGTGGTGGCGAGAGGATGACATGCCTCGTGGTGGTTTGTGACACTTCGGGTTTTCCCGAGTAACCCTCTTGTATTAGCAATGTGTACGTACGATCTATTAAATGAAAGTTGTGATTAACTTGTTATGCTATGTGTTGTGTGTATGATATATATATATATATATATATATATATATATATATATATATATATATATATATATATATATATATATATATATATATATATATATATATATAAGGGTATAAATACTAGTGGGCCGAGACCATGACTCGAGACCACTCGGTCTCGAGTGAACCGTAGATAGTTGGGGCCGATTGGGCCGCAAACCCCCTTAGCCCACTCGGAAGCCCACTTGGGGTGCACCGCCTAATATATGAACCCAAAACCCTCACACTCCCCTCTACACTCTCCCTAACTTCATCCTCACTCCCTTCTCTCTAGAAAACCTTAAACCTTAACAACCAAGCATCACCTCTCCTCTCCTTTCTCTCGGATTCAACCGGCAACAACAAGGAAACTCGGTCAAGCTCATCACCATCACTCGGACACTTCATTTTCTCACCTTCTTCCTCGACTCGGTACCTCTTCATCAACCGGTTAGTGTTAAATGTGTGTTAAGAGTTATGTGTGTTAATGAACAAGAAACATGACTAGTTTAGACGTCTTTTGCATGATTTTTGTATGATTTGTAAGCTTGATAATGTGTGTGAACTATTACATGATAATGTTTTGCTAAGATGTTCAAATGGCAAGAATGATAGTTTAAGAATGTCCATGACCATACGGATTATGTTAAATACAAGGTGATCTTGATATCTAGGTTATTTTGTTCATATAATGCATGGTTAGGAAGGATGAACATGTTTAATAATATAGAAACCCTAAAATGATGAACATATGATGAATGTGTGTTGAATGTGGTTGAATGTTGTTATAAAAATTTGAAATCTGGTTGTTTGATCCATTTGATTAGGGTTTTAGACAACAAAACATGTTTGAGAACCCTCATTGGTTAGTACACAAAAATCATGGAAACAAATTCTGTTGCATAGTACAATTTGGGCAGATGCATCAGAATCAGCTGGTAAACGACTCGAGACCAACGGTTGCGACTCGAGACCATGGAGCTACAACTCGAGACCGCAACGGTTGCGACTCGAGACCTGGACCAAGCAACTTCAAAACGGACTTCAGGGACTCGAGACCATCAAGGTCTCGACTCGAGACCACATCGTGACAACTCGAGACGGGACTCGAGACCTCCGAAGTTGCGAGTCATGCCTGCACCACTCGAGACCAGCCATTACAACCCGAGACCTCCTGGTTGCGACTCGAGACCACCTTGTCTCGACTGGGCTGCTCACTTTAGTTATTGGGCCATAACGTGATTTATTTGGGCTGCCTGTTTAACTGAACTATGTGTTAGTTGTTGACTGATCCAATAGTAGAGCAGGCCCAATAACTCAACATGTAACTGTATGCATGCTATGTGTTAGATTATATGTAAAATATACGTGACATTCTCTGTACCCAAACCTGACCTATACTGGTAACCATGTTAGGACGTGGTGACCAGCGTGTTTGACAAGTAACCTAATCTGCCGAGCAACCCAAGGTGAGTTCACACACTAAAAGCATGCGTCCCAAGGAGGGACACGGACAAACTGCCAACTTTGGGAAAAATACTTTTGAACTATTATTTCCGGGGGAAATCCGAATGGGTATTTACTATCTCCGGGGGAGATACGTTTGGATATTATTTATAAATCACAACTAGCCAAGCTAAACGAAACTCTATCACCTTAAGTCCCTGCTTACAGTACCGATTAATCGCCAGGGGCGAACGGGTTATTAGTTGATAGCGCTATTAGGTTTGACAACCTCACACCGTGACCGGGGGAGATCGGGCGTGAACTAGTAGACCTTGTATCTTGGTCAATGACGATAGACATTGACTCGGGGCACAACAACTTTCCGTCAACAGTTTCAGTATCTACAGTTTAGTGAGCTTACAGATGGGGTAGCTCCCCACAACGTGATTATAAATGCTTTATCTAAACAACTTACGTTTTCGAAAACTAAAACTTGACACCTCGTGGACTCGCCAACATTATGTTGATACCCTACTGCATGCTTTGCAGGTACCCAGTGATTCAGGAGCTTGCAGCTTGCGGATGTGTAGTGGTCGTCTAACCCGTGTGTTGGGTTGTTAACAAACTTGAACTAAGAACTTTGTTTTAATCCATTTTGTCTATGCTTCCGCTACTTATCTGAACTATTATTTAAACTTAAAACTTTTGAACCTTGACTATGACATTTGCTAACCTGGTGGTTGGTGAATACTACTTATGATATTAATTGAATTGCTCAGTATAATTGGTGGTTGGATCCTGGTCAGTCACGCCTCCAAGTGGTGGTGTTCCGTATGTGGATTTTGGGGGTTGAAGAAACACTAGATAAATGGTCGGAACCGAAATATCTAGGGGGTTTGATTCCGCATAAAAGGGTTAGCTCTCTCTCGGTTGATTCAGTTGCTGCCGAACTTCTTCTCCGGTGATTCTGCAAAACAGAGCACTGTTAGCCTCGCCAAGGGGAGAAGAGGGTTCTCTCCTTGACCCGACTCCGGTGTGAGAATAAGTATTGGTTATGGAGAGGATAAAGTATTTGAGAGGTGGATGTGATCTGAGTTCATACCTGAACAGTTCTCGTATTTATAACCGGGAGTTTGGGAAGGAAAACCTGTTATTGAAAAGATGACGGAAGATGCTAACGCCGTAACGGTTATATTTCCTTCCGTTAAATTCTTTAATCCCACGTTAAGTTGCCTCGATCCGATGTGAATGCACACGGATCGTGGTTTAATCTATGGCTGGGGGATTGCCATGTGGAAAGTGATTTTAGTGGAGATCATTCTCCAATTGCATGCTTTTGTTGTGATTTCAGGGATGCTTGTGGTAATGACACGTGTCCAGACGGTTACAACCGTCTGGGTGGTGCACGATCATATTCTTTCTAGAAGATTACTGCTGTAATCTAGTGTGACACCTTACTGTGTGGACACAGATGAATAAATCCCAAGTCTGGGTAAAATGATATCCAAGTTTGGATATTTAGGCGGAAGTATTGATCTTTAGGATTTTAATCCTTTGCTAATGGAAGAAGGCGCAAGGATTTTATGCTTTCCTTTGGGCGCGCGACCATAGCTTGTTGATTACTTTCTCCCTTTTGTGAGACCAATGCGCGGCCGCGCAAGGTTAAAAGGTTGAACAGCCAGTTTGTGGTATGGTCTCAAATCCTTTTTATGAGGTTTTTGGGACCTTACCCCTTCAAGTCCCCCCAGTCTAGTGTTGTACTTATGCAAATAAGTGGAGCACTGGACTTAAGAGAGAGAAATGCTTTTTGGGCGCGAAAAAATAAGAAATCTTCTCTTGGAAGCTTTATTTTGTTGGAAAAGGAAAAAATGTGACTTTGTAATCATGCTCTGACACGTAATGACGTCACCTGTCAGTAAGAGTGGGTGTTTTTCTCTTTGATCTTGAGATTTGTATTGGCGCTTTGTCAGACTTCATTAATGAGAAAATAACCCTGGTTCCTGTAGTGCCGTTTGGATGTGATGTAATTCTGACAGTTAATGATAGGTTTCTCCTTTCTCGAGGTTGAGTTCTTCTTTATATATATGTATTTTCGAGATACCTTGTCTTCCTAGTTGATTCTTATCAAAAAGGATGAAACGTTCTTACCACACTCGTCTCTTGCTGGATGTTCTCAGGGTGTATGAGGCTGCTGAAGGTCTCGTACTTCTTTCTCGTTCACCACCACTTACTACTATTCCGGTAAAGAAGTTGGTCGAACCTGCTTCTCCGGTGGTTGTTGATTCTGACTGCAAGGTTCTTCAGCATACTGATGTTGCTGCTGGAGCTAATATTGTGTTGGATGTCGATGGGTTGATGGCTCGGTTCCCGATGCTTCAAAAAGGAGAATGCCGGTTAGTGTATCGACGCCGGAAAATTCGTCGGAGTGAGCAGGTGTTTGTTGCTGATGATGATTCCGGTGCTGGTTAGGTGTTTAACCTTAGGACCAGTTTTTGTCTTTTGTTAAATGCTTTTTGTAAGCTTTTGGAAAAAAAAAATTTTGAAGATCATTGCTATGATCTTGTTAAGTGTTTATGTTACACTTTTTTGATGATGTATATTGTGATATACTTCTATTCCCGTAGGGTTTAATTCTTGTATGTGTGGATTACAATATGTTGCATGTGTATAATTACTTTTGGATAGGTAAGGCGAATGAGGGATGGTATTGTGCTCATGTGTGAACGTTTGTCTAAAAGGCACAACAGCTTGTTTGTTTTTAGACTGTTCATGAGGTGTACAATGTTTGACCATATCGTTTTCGCGCGACCCAAAGAAATTACATGCAATTTGTAATAAACAGTGATGTAAGTAAAATGATGTTTGTATTGATAAAAGCGCAAGGCTTGTGATACAAGACATAATAAAGAAATACATTGCCTGTATGTTCTTTCCGCTTTTGTAGACTTGGTTCATATGTAACACCTGTGCAACTGTTGTGCGTTCCAGGTGCGGGGAACTAGGGTCCCATCGATCCTCTTTAGGGTATATGCCCCCTTGCCTAAGACCTCGTTAATGACGTATGGTCCTTCCCACCTTGGTGCTAATTTGCCGGGCTTTTCGGCGTTTGACGCCTCGTTGTCGCGTAAGACAAAATCGCCGGGGACAAAGGTGCAAACACGCACGCGCGCATTGTAATATTTTTCGAGCTTGGATTTGTACCTTGCTTCCGTTATGGCAGCGTTCTCGCGCCTCTCTTCCAGAAGATCCAAATCCATTCTTCGCTCTTGTTCATTGCTCTGTTTTTCCATGGCTAACATGCGCGGTGATGGTAAACCTATCTCAGCTGGAATGACAGCCTCGGACCCATAGACTAGACTGAACGGAGTTTCTCTGGTGCTAGTCTTTGGCATTGTTCGATGCGCCCAAAGGATGCTGGGAAGTTCGTCAACCCACCCTCTGCGCACTGTCCCAAGTCGCGCTTTTATGCCGTCAACGATTTGTTTATTTACGCTTTCTACCTGGCCGTTCGCTTGAGGATGCGCAACGGAGGCAAAGCTGTGCTCGATTTTCATTTCTTTAAACCATTTTTGAAGGTATTTCGCGGCGAAGTTTGTACCATTGTCGGAAATAATGCGCAATGGTAACCCAAATCTGCAAATGATATGTTCCCATATAAATTTGCGGATTACCATTGCTGTTGTTGAGGCTAAAGCTTTAGCTTCCACCCATTTTGTGAAGTAGTCCACCGCGACGATGATGAATTTTACTGCACCCGGTGCGTCAGGAAATGGGCCAACAAGATCAATGCCCCACTGTTGGAATGGCCAGGCGGAAGTAACGGGAATTAGTGGGTTTTTGGGTCGGAGTGTCTTTGGTGCGTGGCGTTGACATGCCTCGCATCTTCTTAAAAGATCAACTGCGTCCATGTGCATTCCTGGCCAGTAGTATCCGGCGCTCATTATTTTTGCCACGACCATGCGCGGTCCCGCGTGTATCCCGCATAATCCTTCGTGGATTTCTCTGACTAGGTATTGGGCGTCTGTTTTATCAACACAGCGTAGTAATGGGCCCATGAATGATTTTCGATAAAGGACGCCATCCGCCATCTCGTAGTTTATTGCTTTGTGTTGTATTTTTCGGGCTTCTGCCTTTCCTTCCGGAAGTTTTCCGTGTTGAAGGTACAAAATAATTGGAGACATCCAGGATGGATCTCCCATTTCTATGACGCTTATTTGCTTGAGATGAATGGAAGGGTTGGATAATACCTCTATGCGTACCTCCTTTGCTAAGTGCTTAAAGCTGGTAGCAGCTAACTTGCTTAGCGCGTCAGCGTGCTTGTTCTCGCTTCTGTTTATGTGATTGACTTTGAATGTTTGAAATTGGCTGATTAACATCCGCGCTTGTTCAAGGTATAACGCCATAGCTTCCCCCTTGCATCATAACGACCGTTAACTTGTTCAGCTACTAGCTTTGAGTCAATGTTGGCTTCAAGGTTTCTTGCCCCCATTTTGAGTGCTGGACGGAGACCTGCTAAAAATGCTTCGTATTCTGCTTCATTGTTGGTACTTTGGAAATCTAATCGTATTGCATATGTAAGTTCGTGATTATCCGGACTGACTAATCGGAGGCCTGCTCCTGCTCCATCATCATTGGAAGCACCATCTGTGTGTAAGGTCCAGACTCTGTCGTCGAAAACAGGTGTTGGGTTCTGAATTGCCTCACATTCTTGTATTTTATCGATGGGAACTTCAGTGGCGAAGTCTGCTAGAACTTGCCCTTTGATTGCGGGTCTTGGTCTGTAAAAAATGTTGTAACCTCCCAGCTCAATGGCCCATTTAGCCAATCTTCCCGCCACGCCAGGCTTTGACAAGATTTGGCCTAAATGATAATTCGTGAGAACTGTGATGACATGGCCTGAGAAGTACCTGCGCAAGCGTCTGGATGCGTGTATTAACGCTAGAACCAATTTCTCTATCATTGAGTAACGAGTTTCGGGGCCAGTGAGCATTTTGCTGATATAGTAGATTGGAGTCTGGATATTTTCCCGTTCTACCATTAATACTGCGCCTACCGCTACTTCCGCGGCTGATAGATATAAGATTAACGGTTCTTTTTCTTTTGGCGCGGTCAGTGTTGGTAGCTGAATTAAACATTCTTTCATTTGCTTGAATGCTGCTTCTGCTTCAGGCGTCCATTGAAAAGGAGTCTTCTTTCCGCAGTTTCGCAGCGTACTGATAAATGGATATTTGCCGCATGATTAGCCAAGAATCTGTTCAGAGCTGCTAATCGTCCGGCGAGCCTTTGCATTTCTTTGACTGTTGCAGGTGACGGCATTAGCTGGATGGCCTGCACTTTTTCTGGATTGACCTTAAAGCCGTCTCTTGTAACTATAAAACCCAAAAATTTTCCTTCTTCCATGCCGAAGGAGCATTTTGTTGGGTTAAGTTTTAAGTTCACGCTACGTAAGGAATCGAACATGCGCTGGATATTGTCGAGCATTGTCTCTTCTTCATGGCTCATGATGACGAGGTCATCCATGTATACTTCGACAGTTTTGCCAATATCCTCGCTAAAGACTGTGTCCATTAGGCGTTGATAAGTTGCGCCTGCGTTGCGCAAACCAAACGGCATCTTCGTGTAGCAGTAGATGCCTTTATCTGTGTGGAACGCGGTTTTGTCTTCGTCTTCTTTTTTCATCTGGACCTGGTGATAACCCTTATAACAGTCGAGAAAGCATTTCCATCTGAATGATGCCAGAGAGTCGACTTTTTTGTCTATCTCTGGGAGTGCGTAGCAATCTTTGGGGCATGCTTTGTTTAGGTCCTTGAAATCGACACACATTCTCCATCCGCCACTATGTTTTTATACCATCACTGGGTTGGCAACCCATGTATGGTATTTTACTTCGCGCAAGATTCCCGCATTGAGTAACTCTGTCACTTGCTCATCCATCGCTTTTGCTTTTTCTTCACTGAAGCTGCGCCTCCCCTGAGCAACAGGTTCTACTGATGGTTTGATGTTTAGACAATGTTGCGCGATGTCGCGTGGAACTCCAGTCATGTCTGCTGGGCACCAGGCAAATATATCTTTGTTGTTAAACAACAATTCTTTTAGTTGTATGCGTGTTGCTGGTGAAATGGCTTGTCCTAACAGAATGGTCTGCTCTGGGTATTCGTTGTTCAGAACCCATTTCTCTGGTTTGTTTGGTGCCGAAGGTTTAACTACCTTTGCTGGTGGTTCGTCGTCCACGGACATGACTTCTTTGCTTGAATAGAGAATTGCAACGCCGGTTTCTGTCGGAAATCCACAAGCAGCATGTGGAATGGAAGTGATCATGCTGAATTCTCTTTGTGACCTTCTCCCGAGCAAAACATCATGTCGTGATGTTGCTGGCATGACCATGAAATTGACTGTAACTGTTCGTGAATGTTTGCCATCTGATAAAGTCACCGGGAAAGCGATTTGCCCTAATGGGAATACAGCTTCATTATAGAATCCGGTGAGGGGAAAATCGACCGGTTCCAAACGTGCTTTATCTTCTGAATCGAGCTGTTTAAAGCACTGTTCGTATATGATGTCCATCGAGCTACCTGGATCTATGAACATATAGTCCGTTCGGTAATGACCAAAAATACCAGTGATAATCATTGGTCGTTCTTCCTGAGGGCCCCCAGGAACAACAGGGAACACGACTTGCTGTTCTCTCCAATGTTGATCATAGTTTCGTTTATTTGGTCTTCGTGACGGACCTCCTTGAACCATGTGTATTTGTTTCTGATAACTGCTATCTCTGTACTGGCTGGATTGGACGTCCCCCCGAGGTGGGGTTGATGGGTCCAATTCTGTAGTGTTGATTTCTTCTCCAGATCTGACGTTTGGGAAATCAGATCTGGTGATTTGCATAACGATTGTGTTTAAAGCAGCTTGGCATCTGTTAACCCAATGTTCTGGGGATCCTTCTATTTGGAAATTGTTTCCGATGTTTGGTCGAGGACCAGGTTGTCGGTGAGAAGATGAATTTTCTGCCATGTGCAAAAACAGAAAAATGGAATGAACGGAATCGAAACGAGGTAGAAACTAGAAAAACTGAGAAAACGGTGGGCGCCAATGAAGAAACACTAGATAAATGGTCGGAACCGAGATATCTAGGGGGTTTGATTCCGCATAAAAGGGTTAGCTCTCTCTCGGTTGATTCAGTTGCTGCCGAACTTCTTCTCCGGTGATTCTGCAAAACAGAGCACCGTTAGCCTCGCCAAGGGGAGAAGAGGGTTCTCTCCTTGACCCGACTCCGGTGTGAGAATAAGTATTGGTTATGGAGAGGATAAAGTATTTGAGAGGTGGATGTGATCTGAGTTCATACCTGAACAGTTCTCGTATTTATAACCGGGAGTTTGGGAGGGAAAACCTGTTATTGAAAAGATGACGGAAGATGCTAACGCCGTAACGGTTATATTTCCTTCCGTTAAATTCTTTAATCCCACGTTAAGTTGCCTCGATCCGATGTGAATGCACACGGATTGTGGTTTGATCTATGGCTGGGGGATTGCCACGTGGAAAGTGATTTTAGTGGAGATCATTCTCCAATTGCATGCTTTTGTTGTGATTTCAGGGATGCTTGTGGTAATGACACGTGTCCAGACGGTTACAACCGTCTGGGTGGTGCACGATCATATTCTTTCTAGAAGATTACTGCTGTAATCTAGTGTGACACCTTACTGTGTGGACACAGATGAATAAATCCCAAGTCTGGGTAAAATGATATCCAAGTTTGGATATTTGGGCGGAAGTATTGATCTTTAGGATTTTAATCCTTTGCTAATGGAAGAAGGCGCAAGGATTTTATGCTTTCCTTTGGGCGCGCGACCATAGCTTGTTGATTACTTTCTTCCTTTTGTGAGACCAATGCGCGGCCGCGCAAGGTTAAAAGGTTGAACGGCCAGTTTGTGGTATGGTCTCAAATCCTTTTTATAAGGTTTTTGGGACCTTACCCCTTCAGGGGTGTGACATGGTTTGACAACGACGCTCTCACTTTGATTGGAACAACGAATTCTAGAACATGAACAAGAACGAGGACCGCCTATGGTTTCTGTTGTACCTAGAGCTCATGTAAAGTGAATGAAATATTGAAATTATATGAGCATGTTATAATAGAGAGGGGCCCTGTAATATATACAACAAAGAACCATACCTACTTAGCATATACCGATACAATATATACAACGTACATGGCTAAAACACGTTAAAGGTGACAACAAACGTTAAAACGGATTTGGATTGAAATGTGAACAAGTATAAACATGTTTCATGTTGGTAATTTTTGTGTTCTTTATTGTTATTTAATGGATTATGTATTGTCATA
Organism: Helianthus annuus; assembly: GCF_002127325.2. Classification (NCBI taxonomy): domain Eukaryota; kingdom Viridiplantae; phylum Streptophyta; class Magnoliopsida; order Asterales; family Asteraceae; genus Helianthus; species Helianthus annuus. The sequence goes on from NC_035443.2 coordinate 49,252,144, forward strand.
AATTTAATATTATTTCAATAATAACTTAATATATGGAAAGAACAATTTAAAATGTTTATGAGTTATTCTTTAGACAACTTTGAACCCATTTGATGTGTTTTCTAGCTATCTTTATGTTTTTTTTTTTTTTTTTTTGACATGTTAAAGACAATATAGAAAACAAAAATGTTACACAAACTTGCTATAAAATATAAAAATGACTATTTCTTAGCTCATAGATCTCTCAAAAAAATGTCCAACACATCCTGTGTTTGAATTATAAAAAGAACAAAACAGAATGCTGCAGAACAAGAAATGGAACCCAAACTGTGAAGAGAAAAAAAACCTTGTATGCAATAATGAAAGTCAAAACTTGATGAAGACCTTTTCTACCTATCTAAACCAATGATGTAACAAAAAAAAATATATTTTCTCAGGTAGAGGATCCTGTAAAAAGTGCTCAAAGTGTGAGAAGTGTATTATAACACTATATATAATACTATATAACACCCTATAAACACAGTATAACAATATGTAACACCATATAATACCATATAACACTTTGTAACACTATATATCATTATATAACAAATATAACACTATAGGTTGTCTGATAGGATGCCTATGATAGATGTATAGTGTTATATTTGTTATATAATGATATATAGTGTTACATAGTGTTATATGGTATTATATGGTGTTACATATTGTTATACGGTGTTTATAGGGTGTTATATAGTATTATATATAGTGTTATAATACACTTCTCACACTTCTCACACTTTAGGCCCTTTTTACACTATCCTTACCCTATTTTCTCAAATCAAGAAAACTTTGATACTAAAAAGCCACTAGATCCAGGGACCGAGATAGGTCGCATCACGGGGTAAGTCGGGTGTGATACCGGAATATGGCTTGGCAAAACAAAGGGCGGTTGACCACCACCTATAAGCGGTGGAGCCACATGTAGCTGCAATGCTTGAGCCGCCACGGTTCCTGCATCAATGATGAGAGTCAGGCCACAGTTTGTAACGAAATAGACCGATACTAAAGTAGTGTATGATGTACAAAGTTCTAATAATCGTATGTTTGAAACCCGATTTTGGATATTATTGTTATCTATATCTTATAGATAAAAGTCGGTTGCTATTACGCCACCGACACCTCAACTTTCAAACTTTACCACCACCACCCCTCGACTATACTTTTCCACCATCACCCCCTCGGCTTTTACACATTTACGCCACCACCCCTCCACTTTTATACTTCCCTTTTTTTACCCTATTACTTTTATTTTCCCTCAAGTTTCACTATTACTCCATTTTTACACCCGCTCAACTTTAAAAAAAATTGCACCATCACCCCCTCAGCTTTTACACAATTACGCCACCACCCCTCCATTTTTATACTTCCCTTTTTTTACCCTATTACTTTTATTTTCCCTCAAGTTTCACTATTACTCCATTTTTACACCCGCTCAACTTTAAAAAAAAATTGCAATTTTAACCCCTAGACTACTACTCCTACTTTTGCAAGTGCCAATGCATTGTGTTTTACGAATTGTCTTAGGCATTTGTTTCACTTCGTGTCTACCTTTTCGTTTTACGCTTTTTTGTAATTGTCTTTTACGCATTGTGTTTACATTTTCTTTTTGTAATTGTCTTTTACACATTAAGTTTTACGAATCGTGAGTTTTCTTACTACACGTTTCCACCCGCCGCACGTTGCGGGCAAAATACTAGTTTACTATTTACTAATGAAGCACAAAATATTAGCAACAGTTGTCTTTACTATTGATGTTATACCTTGGTGTTTCGGGACATGTACTTGGTGTGGAGTTAAAATGGAGGAGAAGCTATTCGTGTTCGGGACCTTCAACAACAAAAGATAATCATTAAGTTGCAAGTAACTATACAAAGATTAAAACAAGCTTATATTTAAGCGATTTTACAGCAAAATCTTACTTGAGAAACAGGATGAACATAGACAACGGGTCCCAATCTTCCAACCATTGCCTGTAACAATCGATGCAACATTGCCTCAAATCACGGGTCTCGGTCACAAAATACGTAAATTAAAGTTTTATAGGAAAATATATTTAGTACATTCTGAGAGCTTGGTTGGACATAAGTCGGCGCTGTTTGAACTGGATGATACGGGACACCATATCTAACCGCTTGACTCCTGTTTGTCATATATCCAACAATCTACAAACCAAAAGTAAAAAACATGAAACTTAAGCGCAAATGTCATACTAATAGAGGTGGCAAAATGGGCGGGTCAAGTAACATTTGGTATAAAGTTTAAATGGGCTAGGTAGGTGGGGTTCGGTTGCGAATCCTTTTTATCCAAATATTTTCATTAAAAACTATAGAGTAAAATGCCATTTTCGTCCCTGAGGTTTGGCCAGTTTTGCAACTTTCGTCCAAAGGTTTTTTTTTGCATCTGGATCCAAACGCTTTGAAATCTTGCCATTTTCATCCAGCTCATTAACTCCATCCATTTTTCTCCGTTAAGTCAAGGATATTTCCGTCTTTTTTGTTAACTTAAAGGGCAATTCAGTCTTTTGTACAAAGCATAATGTACAAGTATTCAAAAGACCAAATTCCCCTTCAAATTAACAAAAAAAAGACAAAAATATCCCTGACTTACGGAGAAAAATGGATGAAGTTAACGAGCCAGATGAAAATGGCAGGATTTCAAAGCTTTTGGATCCAGATGCGAAAAAACAAACCTTTGGACGAAAGTCGCAAAACTGGCCAAACCTCAGAGACGAAAATGGCATTTTACTCAAAAATATATTGATTTAGAAAGATTCTTAGAATAAAAACTACACTGCAATAAACTTTTGACCCATTTCCTTTCATGCTAAAATTTAATTAACCATTTTGACCCGTTAGAAATAAAGCATAACCTGAATTCCATTCATAAGTAAAAAATGTATCAAAACCACTACCCGTAAAGATAAATTGTGAATTGGAATTTCATCTGACTTACAGGGGGAAGATGTTGTACGTCATTGCCTCCATATGGAACATACTTAACGGGCGGAGTATGGGAAGCAAATGGGCTGATTTCAACTTCGGGCTGTGACCTGACAACAGGGCCACCAGGATAACTGTCGGGAATGTATGCAAGATTTGCACCCGTAGCTATCGTTGGAGGGGTTGGTGATTTCTTATTTGGAAATGATGGAGAAAATGTTTTTGCTCCAGGGTTAAGTTTAAACTCCTTAACGGTTGGATTAGACTTCGGGATTTTTGTAGTGACGGTTTCATTCGGTGCTGATGAAGTGACTAACTGTTCTGATGAACTAGTCTGACCACCATTCTTTCTGCAATGAACAGTTCATAGTAAAACTTATTATCAAAAAAAAAAAAAAAAAAAAATTCGAAATCCATACCTCGATTGATTAGTATGTGGTTGACCAGCATTTGACTTGCTAGTCGTTTTATTCGATTCTGTGAATGAAATTCCGTTAGAAGGAAAGGAGGTTGCAACAGCCGCTGTATCATCACCAGCTTCATGACCGGCAAAAACATCTGCTGGAATTACTACTTTCTGTAAACAAAAAAAGGCGATACGATATATTTGTATATCAGATTATCTCAAAAATCAAAATATAAAAACAGAACAGACCATGAAGAAAAAAGAGTGGCAATTGGAAACCTTTGCAACTATTTGAACAAGATCATCTGACTGGATTACAAGTGTTCCTATTACATCCTTATTGGTCACATTTGAATTACATCTCCCCTTTTTCGTCATCTTTGCTCGTTTCAACACTATAGCTATACCAATATAAAATTCAACAAAAAAGACCAATTATACATACATACATATATAAAGAGACGGTTGTTTAATACATAACCAGTTTCAGATCATATGTGAATCAATTAATTAATTAACAAGAAAGATGATCAAGAGACAGACAGACAGACCATAATGATGATGATGATGAAGAGAGGCAGTGTGGAAGATTCCAGAATAAACAGAGCCATCGTTGATGTGAACATCGACAGAGAGACCAATGAGACACATGGTTGTTAACACCAAAGCATCGTTTACAACCCATTTGTTTGTTCTTGATTCTCGCGATCTTTCTTCTTCTTTCTCTTTTGGATTTCTGCAACCCATTGATTCTATTCTATTGTACTGATGAATTGGAATTGGAATTGGAATCTTGATTTTAGAAAACGCATTTTATACTAGTGTATGAGGCGGCTCCATGTTTCATACTCATACTTTGGAATTCAAACTTTGAATCGGTATGTCAAATTTAGGGTAAAATTTCAGGTGTTTATTATTCAATTTTTAAACTTGTCCTATACGCATCCTATACTTTACCCACAGAGAAATCGTATCGCCTTATTCATTTCCTATACTACTCCACTCCAAGACTTTTCTGACCTATGGACCTATGGGAATCATATTGCTCCATACACTTCCTATTTAGGGCCACTTTTCAAACCTTTTCCGTTCTGAACTACGTGCATGTCAGAGACTAGGTACATCGTACCAATATGAAGCGTATTGTTTTATACGAGTTCAGGTGCGAAGCGGGCTTCCTCCAACTGATGGACCCTCCAATCCATCATACCTATCATTTCGGCATGCGAGTTAAGCCTTTCATGATCCACTCGAGCGTCTCTCAGTATCAGACCTTGTACCTCCCGCCCTTTTAGGGCTTCTGCCTTCAAGTCAGTAGTCCTCCTAATAAGTTCCTGTATCTGCTTCTCTTGAGCTTCCAATCGCCCTCCTTGGGTATCAACCTTTCTTAGTAATTTCTGATTCTGCTCCATTAAGACTTGGTTTTGTTCTATTAGAATCTGGTTATAATCTCGGAGGGCCTTACTCACAGCCGACTCGGCCTGAGCGCTGAGGGAGTTAACTGGTAGTGTATGCGTAGGTCGGGAGGACGACTCCCCGCCCTGTGCGAGTCTCTTCCTATAAGCAGCACGCGTCTCCATCTGACGCGGGGGTGAGTGAGTATCAGCGGGTGCCTTCCCTGGCGCCCGGGATTGGTCGGAAGATGCGGACGATGTAGACATGCCTGTCGAGTTGATGACGTAACGCAAGTTAAACGAAAGAATGCACACTCACAACGTTCCAAAAGAGGGTATTAACGCAGAAAGGAAAAAAATGGCAGAAAGAGTAAGCACACAAGGTTTCAATTAATAGTTGCTACGTCCGTTTCCTCGTCCACTCATGTTTCTATATATGGAAATGAACTAATTTAGGAGTCGAAAACGAGAAAAGTATTCAGGTTTATCACGTTAAGGGCGATTAACTACCATGTTCATATACGAATAGGGAAGAACCCCTCTCACACTCGTTAAGCCTCATTGGGATTTGCATGCACCACGCGTTATTATTATGTGTGCACCCATGATAATAAAGCGGTTTGCATGCTCCTCTCGATGCTTCTTAACTTATGTTTGAAGTTTCTCCCACCCCAATCAACATAAAATAAGCACTACCAACAAGATTAGAATGTACTAGATGCAAGTGTTAGGTTACACTATCAATGTGTCATGATGCCTACCATGTCGTATCGTGCATGCTATAAATATAATTACGTTTACTAGGCATATAATGCATAAGCTAAGGAGGAACGAACCTTGCAGTCTGAAGCTGAGTGTCATGGTCATCGTTTGGATCAATTCGGTTATAGTCTGGTTTTATGAAAACAATTTTTAAAACCGAGTTCTCTATAACCAGTGGCTCTGATACCAAACTGTCACACCCCCAAATTACCACCTAGGGCGTGTCCCTAATGGAGGTGTAACGATTCAACAAAGAGCCACCAATCATATCAAACACAAGTTATAATAAAATACCAAATTAAAAGAAATGTATCGTTTGAAAGTTAAACCAAAACCAAAGTACTGAGCGGAAGCATAAAAGTATCAATGTGTAATGTATCAAAAGCAAATTAAGATAATTGTTCATTATGACCACAACCACTCCAGCAGCATCAGACAGCAAGCTCCCAAGTTCCTTCAGTAATCACCTACAAGCATGTAAACAAGTGTGTCAGACTACGCTGGTGAGTTCAAGGTTTGTGTTTGTTTACCAAGTTGTGTTACCAATCAGGTGAGCAAAACAGTTTACAAAACAATAGATGGTTTGTTGTTAAGATGTTTAATGTTTCGATGTTGTTATTACTCGAGTACCGAATGGCCAGATGATATGTGATTGCCAACCCCAATGCCTCTATCAAAGCATTGGTCATGTTTTAAGGTAATTAGTTCACGCCCGTTCTCCTCGAACGTCGTGAGGGTGCCAAACCTAATAGCGCTATCAACTAATAACCCCCGTTGCCCTACAAGCAACGTGCCGGTAGATGTAGTGGTCTTACAATGATAGAAAAACTGAGTACAATAACCAACATCCCGTTACCCATGCATTCCTCATCGGAACGTTACCCGTTACCCCTTCACTGGGATCCATGCTTGAGAAAAGAGCAATGAACTCACCTTAGGGTTGCTCGGTAAGATTAAGTGCTTGTTTAACAGTTGATTAATCAAACCCTATCGTGGTTACGAAGACAGTCAGTTTACATGCACATAAATCCCACATTCAACATTCACATTGCACAAATAGAGTTCACATCATCATATAAACAGTTATGAGATTCAGCAGTAACATATGCTATACTATCATATAATTATCACACATGTGCTAGCCACTTGTAGATCATAGTCATGCTTCATATTCTACTAACCACCTATTGTTAGCATACAATTCACATTCATTAACTCCTAAATAAGTCCTCATTATACATCGACATGTAACTGTTCGTTTCACGTTCACTTTAGGTATATGATTAAAAATCAAAGTATGCGGTTTGTTTTGTGTTCACGGGTTAGTAACCCATACGCGATCCACACTATCGGCCCACTATGCCCACTTAGACTATTAGTACTTGAATCGAGGCCCAACGAAAGGATACAACCCAGCCGACCTCGCAGCCCAAAACATTCGACATGAGTATGATAGCCCAACTATAACAATTTAATATCAATCATACGCTGCTGGACTTGTACCCAACTATTACCCCATTAGTATTTCCGGCCCAAATACAAGTGTGTGACCCGCCCATTGCTAAACAACAGCAAGTATTTGTTAATTTACAATCATGCACATTCATCACATACGACATTCATTGAGGCCAAGTAGGACTTTCATGTTAAAATCACATAAGTTTGCGGCCCAATAGTTCCTGACCCATTTACCCAACTCACCACTTAGTTCACAGCCCACAGCCCAATCCAACCCGTGACCCAACATAACCCAGCCCAACAACATAACCAACCATTATCTAATTATCAAGAATTTCGGTAACAAATTAACCCAATCCAGCAAGTATGTTTTCGGCCAATATATTTGTTCAGTTAATTCACATAAAATCACAGTTAATCATAAACAACATGCCCATCGGTTGACCCAATTCCTACATTAAATGCATACGTAATAGTTCCTGATTATCCAGCAGATCATGTCACAACTAAAGTCACCTACAATTTTCCACATCATCATTCAATGTTATATCACATATTCCCTCAACCGATTCTCGTAATAACTTAGTGATAATCACAACAGGAAGTCTAACAGGGCGTTTGATACAAGTAAAACACCATGCAATCAAGTCATATACAACGAAGAAACTATCTAAACGGGTTAAACATACGGATTAAACATGATAATTCACTAACCTAGATGCTAACTCGACCAACGGAACTGAGATCTTCAACCTATGAGATCACTTCGATGGGGAGGGGATCTCCTGCTGTGCGTGATATTGAGAGAGAAGGGTGGAGTTTGTTAGGGATTTAAACTAGATCGAATTCTATTTGGAATATAATACGTACACCTGATCATTTAAGGAGTTGGGCCGGTTGCAACACATGATCCTATCGGGTGTTGGGCCGGTTGCAAACAATTCCACAGTGGCCCATTGTTTTAGCTATTAAATTAGTGCCAAGGTTATATTATTGAGCCGAGGTTATGTTTACCTAATTGGGCTGCCAAGGTCGACTTAAAGTGAGTGGTAATGCGGCCCATTGTGTCGAGACATTTAGCTATTAAACTAGTGCACCGATCCATCCAACAGAGTTTTAACGTATTAAACGAAGACATCGAAGAGTAAGGGTCGAAGGATGGAACGTTACTTGCCTTTAAAGTTCGGGTTGTCACATCATCCCCAACTTGAAAGAAATTTCGTCCCGAAATTGGCGAGCGTCAAGTGTGAGAGAAACGAAGTGAGAAATCAGAGTTGTTGCCGGGTTTTGCTCAGTTGTGGTATCATCCCCAACTTGAAGAGGAATCTCGCCCCGAAATTTAGCAAACAGTCACTGAGAAAGCTAGTTTTGTTAAGCGTTTTCGCGGGGTATCACATCATCCCCAACTTGAAAGAATTTTCGTCCCGAAAATTGATCTAAAACAATGGTTTGAAGTAAGTTCCGACGAACTCGATCTATAGATACTTTACAACGCCTGGGGGCTAATCTTGTGATCAGTGGAAGTCATAGTATGGTGGTTAGCGTGTTGTTATATCAGTTGCCAATCAAAGAAACAAGGAATTAATGAGGTTCGTACAAGGAATCGAGCGAAACAGGGGTCCATTAAACATCCGAAGGATTTGGCCAGCAAATTTGTTGTCTAGAAGTAATTTCCAGTAGTGGTGCATGGCGGCATGGCACAACAGGGAGGTTCGTCACATTGCGGTCGCGCGAGTGTATAATTTGTCCAAAACAGAGTTTGGTGGGTAAAGGTTAGTGTTGCAAAACGACATACACGTGTAACTGTGACTGCTTCCCTTCCAGCGGCGATGACAAGTGAAAGTGATAAGGTTCGTCTACAGGGATGCGTGGGTATAGTTCTCCTAATCCCGTGTTCGTTCGGAAGTTTCATCTAGCGATGCCATCACATGGTTAGCTCTATTGAAACAAAGGTGCACTGGAGGCCCTTGTGATCGGTCTAATTGGTGCCTTCGGTACCGTCCAAGCAATGCCTCCCACTTAAATCCAATGACCACGGTTTCCACCGGAGGTTGTAGGTCATGCAGTTCCTCTCCGTAACACCATCATGGTATATCGCTGGATCATCGGCACCCTCGGATAGAAGCGATGCTTCGCGCGTTGTAGGGTTGGGTTTCAAAAGCTGTAAGGACATTCTCCGATTTTATTACTCAGGGATTCACAGCTCCCCGCTATGCTAAGGGGGTTGAAGTTGCGAAACCCTCGAAAATCCTATGACGAAGCTGTGCTAGTATTTAGCAAACCTAAGGGATTTCTGTTTATTATACCAAGCATACGATCATAACATCCAGTATCAAAACAACTACCTTATAATTCACGAACCAAACTTATGATCACCATTTACTTTCGCATATATTCTAACCGGTCCCTCACAAGACCAGTTACACCAATTCCATACGCATGACACATTAGATCAGTCATCGTATCACATAAGATCATCTTATAAATTCCTCATGGCTGTGGGTGGTTTCAAAGCACATATACAACAAAATCATGCAAAGGTTATCGGAACATGATATGCATATAAAGCAAGATCAAGAAATCAGATTATTAACCACGACAACTAACCCTATTCAATCAATGCACAAGGATTCACATATTATCACACGATTAATCAATCATATATGAAAATCACACCTTCAATATCACATATGAACAATACCATACAACGATGAATATTGCAGGCAAGAATCAAGAATTACTAACCAAAACCAGTCACACAATAACATTTAATAATTACTGAGTTCTATGCCCTAAAACATCATGGTTCTCATTCATCAAGCGACATACTCACATGATAACAGAACACAAATCACGTATACACCATGTATAACACAATTAAATACACATATCATGCGTCAATCCATAATAGTTAACTATGATGAAACACTAACCCGACAAGCGACACATGGTGACCCGTTAACACGCAAGAAAGGGTTGCGACTAGGCTGGCTTTTCTTGATGTTGTCGTCGACCTCAGGGGGGGGGGGTTTCGAGAGAGATGAGGCTACCGTCCAAGATTGAGAAAGATAGAGTTTGTTTTGGTAAATTTGGGATTATTAAATATCAATACATAATCAGTATACGTATACAAAAAGGTTTAATGCTGGGCCAAGCTAATGAAAGGGGGATGGGTGGGCCGAAGGGTAATGGATAGCATGCATAAATAACCTGGGCTGGATCATTAATGTGTGGTGGCCCAAACACTCAAAAACAAGCGCGGTGGCCCAAATATATATTAACATGTAACGTTTAACAAAAGTTACGTATAATAAAGGTTCATACTTAATAAGGTTAACACACGTTTAGGTTTAAGTTCAAACTAATCTGAAATTGCATAAGGTCAATCCGAAATTCCGCCTGACGATGTGGAAGTAAACCAACTCACTCTTTAGGAGGCAAGTCAGAAACTTCATGGATAAGTGGAAGACACTCGATCTTCCTTTCTTAAAGCGGCAAATCGGTGACAAGAGTTAGTATGGCAGTGTAGCCCTTCCGTAGACACTTCCGGGCTTTCATGACTGTGACAATACCAACAACGGCACCACTACGATGATCTTAAACTGATAAGGATTCCCCACTGGGGAGAGGGGACGCACGATTTTCCGTTTGCAGAGAATTTTCCGCTTGATACCTAGATAACCAAGTCCATGTCAACGACCATGTCGAAACTTACAAGAGTGTCGCATCAACCGATAGACACCGGGTAGTACAAAGGCCAGCGAGAGGTTTACCATAATTAAGGTAACTGTAGTGGAGTCAAAGATGTGACTCTTGTGGTGCAAAGATAAAAAGAGGTAAGGTGACGACTCAGTACAAGAAATATCCCTTAAACGATAAAATAAGAAATCCATTCAAATTAAACCATATAAGTCACTACATCGAATATTCGCAAAAGTTTTAATCACCATGATTGTTTATACGAAAACAACTGAAAGAAAAATAACTAGATAAACGATTGAAAGACGAGTCAGTCGTCCACGTCACCATCCCCGAGGTCACTACCATCATCATCGTCTCCGTCGTTATCCGAGACCTCCTCTGGCTCTTCTTCCTCCTTTTCTGGCTCTTCCTCCTCCTCTTCGGGCTCTTCATCAGACCCTTCCGCCTCTGGTTCGGGAGGTGCCGGGACTGGGGCTGGCTCGGGTTCAGGTGCGAAGCGGGCTTCCTCCAACTGATGGACCCTCCAATCCATCATACCTATCATTTCGGCATGCGAGTTAAGCCTTTCATGATCCACTCGAGCGTCTCTCAGTATCAGACCTTGTACCTCCCGCCCTTTTAGGGCTTCTGCCTTCAAGTCAGTAGTCCTCCTAATAAGTTCCTGTATCTGCTTCTCTTGAGCTTCCAATCGCCCTCCTTGGGTATCAACCTTTCTTAGTAATTTCTGATTCTGCTCCATTAAGACTTGGTTTTGTTCTATTAGAATCTGGTTATAATCTCGGAGGGCCTTACTCACAGCCGACTCGGCCTGAGCGCTGAGGGAGTTAACTGGTAGTGTATGCGTAGGTCGGGAGGACGACTCCCCGCCCTGTGCGAGTCTCTTCCTATAAGCAGCACGCGTCTCCATCTGACGCGGGGGTGAGTGAGTATCAGCGGGTGCCTTCCCTGGCGCCCGGGATTGGTCGGAAGATGCGGACGATGTAGACATGCCTGTCGAGTTGATGACGTAACGCAAGTTAAACGAAAGAATGCACACTCACAACGTTCCAAAAGAGGGTATTAACGCAGAAAGGAAAAAAAATGGCAGAAAGAGTAAGCACACAAGGTTTCAATTAATAGTTGCTACGTCCGTTTCCTCGTCCACTCATGTTTCTATATATGGAAATGAACTAATTTAGGAGTCGAAAACGAGAAAAGTATTCAGGTTTATCACGTTAAGGGCGATTAACTACCATGTTCATATACGAATAGGGAAGAACCCCTCTCACACTCGTTAAGCCTCATTGGGATTTGCATGCACCACGCGTTATTATTATGTGTGCACCCATGATAATAAAGCGGTTTGCATGCTCCTCTCGATGCTTCTTAACTTATGTTTGAAGTTTCTCCCACCCCAATCAACATAAAATAAGCACTACCAACAAGATTAGAATGTACTAGATGCAAGTGTTAGGTTACACTATCAATGTGTCATGATGCCTACCATGTCGTATCGTGCATGCTATAAATATAATTACGTTTACTAGGCATATAATGCATAAGCTAAGGAGGAACGAACCTTGCAGTCTGAAGCTGAGTGTCATGGTCATCGTTTGGATCAATTCGGTTATAGTCTGGTTTTATGAAAACAATTTTTAAAACCGAGTTCTCTATAACCAGTGGCTCTGATACCAAACTGTCACACCCCCAAATTACCACCTAGGGCGTGTCCCTAATGGAGGTGTAACGATTCAACAAAGAGCCACCAATCATATCAAACACAAGTTATAATAAAATACCAAATTAAAAGAAATGTATCGTTTGAAAGTTAAACCAAAACCAAAGTACTGAGCGGAAGCATAAAAGTATCAATGTGTAATGTATCAAAAGCAAATTAAGATAATTGTTCATTATGACCACAACCACTCCAGCAGCATCAGACAGCAAGCTCCCAAGTTCCTTCAGTAATCACCTACAAGCATGTAAACAAGTGTGTCAGACTACGCTGGTGAGTTCAAGGTTTGTGTTTGTTTACCAAGTTGTGTTACCAATCAGGTGAGCAAAACAGTTTACAAAACAATAGATGGTTTGTTGTTAAGATGTTTAATGTTTCGATGTTGTTATTACTCGAGTACCGAATGGCCAGATGATATGTGATTGCCAACCCCAATGCCTCTATCAAAGCATTGGTCATGTTTTAAGGTAATTAGTTCACGCCCGTTCTCCTCGAACGTCGTGAGGGTGCCAAACCTAATAGCGCTATCAACTAATAACCCCCGTTGCCCTACAAGCAACGTGCCGGTAGATGTAGTGGTCTTACAATGATAGAAAAACTGAGTACAATAACCAACATCCCGTTACCCATGCATTCCTCATCGGAACGTTACCCGTTACCCCTTCACTGGGATCCATGCTTGAGAAAAGAGCAATGAACTCACCTTAGGGTTGCTCGGTAAGATTAAGTGCTTGTTTAACAGTTGATTAATCAAACCCTATCGTGGTTACGAAGACAGTCAGTTTACATGCACATAAATCCCACATTCAACATTCACATTGCACAAATAGAGTTCACATCATCATATAAACAGTTATGAGATTCAGCAGTAACATATGCTATACTATCATATAATTATCACACATGTGCTAGCCACTTGTAGATCATAGTCATGCTTCATATTCTACTAACCACCTATTGTTAGCATACAATTCACATTCATTAACTCCTAAATAAGTCCTCATTATACATCAACATGTAACTGTTCGTTTCACGTTCACTTTAGGTATATGATTAAAAATCAAAGTATGCGGTTTGTTTTGTGTTCACGGGTTAGTAACCCATACGCGATCCACACTATCGGCCCACTATGCCCACTTAGACTATTAGTACTTGAATCGAGGCCCAACGAAAGGATACAACCCAGCCGACCTCGCAGCCCAAAACATTCGACATGAGTATGATAGCCCAACTATAACAATTTAATATCAATCATACGCTGCTGGACTTGTACCCAACTATTACCCCATTAGTATTTCCGGCCCAAATACAAGTGTGTGACCCGCCCATTGCTAAACAACAGCAAGTATTTGTTAATTTACAATCATGCACATTCATCACATACGACATTCATTGAGGCCAAGTAGGACTTTCATGTTAAAATCACATAAGTTTGCGGCCCAATAGTTCCTGACCCATTTACCCAACTCACCACTTAGTTCACAGCCCACAGCCCAATCCAACCCGTGACCCAACATAACCCAGCCCAACAACATAACCAACCATTATCTAATTATCAAGAATTTCGGTAACAAATTAACCCAATCCAGCAAGTATGTTTTCGGCCAATATATTTGTTCAGTTAATTCACATAAAATCACAGTTAATCATAAACAACATGCCCATCGGTTGACCCAATTCCTACATTAAATGCATACGTAATAGTTCCTGATTATCCAGCAGATCATGTCACAACTAAAGTCACCTACAATTTTCCACATCATCATTCAATGTTATATCACATATTCCCTCAACCAATTCTCGTAATAACTTAGTGATAATCACAACAGGAAGTCTAACAGGGCGTTTGATACAAGTAAAACACCATGCAATCAAGTCATATACAACGAAGAAACTATCTAAACGGGTTAAACATACGGATTAAACATGATAATTCACTAACCTAGATGCTAACTCGACCAACGGAACTGAGATCTTCAACCTATGAGATCACTTCGATGGGGAGGGGATCTCCTGCTGTGCGTGATATTGAGAGAGAAGGGTGGAGTTTGTTAGGGATTTAAACTAGATCGAATTCTATTTGGAATATAATACGTACACCTGATCATTTAAGGAGTTGGGCCGGTTGCAACACATGATCCTATAGGGTGTTGGGCCGGTTGCAAACAATTCCACAGTGGCCCATTGTTTTAGCTATTAAATTAGTGCCAAGGTTATATAATTGAGCCGAGGTTATGTTTACCTAATTGGGCTGCCAAGGTCGACTTAAAGTGAGTGGTAATGCGGCCCATTGTGTCGAGACATTTAGCTATTAAACTAGTGCACCGATCCATCCAACAGAGTTTTAACGTATTAAACGAAGACATCGAAGAGTAAGGGTCGAAGGATGGAACGTTACTTGCCTTTAAAGTTCGGGTTGTCACACGTTTGAAGGGAAAGCTTTAAGGTACGTGACTATATGTTTCGTAGTTATTTCTTGTTTTAAATAGCGTGATTTGTTGATAAGATAGTTGAGAAATTGAAGGCACAACGTTTGGTTGTTCATAAGTGATGTATTTCACACGTACAAACCAAACGGGTCAAATAAAGAATGCATAAAGTTTGGTTCAAAAGTGATGGATTTCACACGAACGAAGCAAACGGGTCAAATAAAGAATGCATAAAGCTTGGTTGTTCATAAGTGATGGATTTCACACGAACGAACCAAACGGGTCAAATAAGTGTGAACCGGGTAACGGGCACGCGAAGTATAAAATAATGAGCCCGTGTTATGGGTGAATAAGTATGCAATAACTTCTTGTCAAAATGATGTTCACCAATATACTAAATGCTTAAATTTGATGAACGAGATAAATATTAGTGTGTATAAAACGGAAATGATAGTGCGGGTTATCAAAGACAAAAAACTGGAACATAGGTTGATAGTTAAACTTGTAGGTAATTAAATTACGGACATTTAGAAACAAGTTTGAGGTAAATCGGATGAGTTTTGACCAAGTTATGCATTGGTAACTATTACATGGTTTGGTTGGAAATATACAGCTCCAACTGCGAAACCTTCTGTGAGAAACATCCCCTCGCCACTCGCGGCGCAAGAGGCTTAGCACCTTGCGCTCCGCGAGAAAGGCTCGCCACCCGCGAGCTGAATCAATTAACTCCTCGCGAGCCACGAGGAGGTTAAATTGATGCAAAAATTTGTTTTGCTTGTTTTTGGCAAACAGGCTCGTTTAGACACATTCTAAACATCATATAACTAACGTTTCCAATGATTTTTGAATTCTAGGTGGTCGTCTGGAGGTCTCGAATGATGATCAGGCTCCGTGAAGAACCGAACACAATCAAAGATCAAGCTCCTGCGTTTTGTTTAATCGTTTTATGTAAGTAAACATCGTTAACATGAAGTAATATTTTTTAATACGTAAGAAGCTTTCAGTTAGATCATTAAAACGTATGGTCATGTAATAGCATTTGAATATATGGGTGGGAGTTGGCTACAAAGTCAATTTTTCCTACAAATTGTACATAGTCATAAAACACCACAATTTCAGCCATAAAACACACTCAAGATCCACAAATAACAAAGTGGAGATTACTAAAATGCCATATTTGTGGGTTTCGTGTTATGTTTTGGATGATAAGGCTTTGATTTTCGAATAACTAACATTAATGTGTTCTATGTTGATTATCATGTTGTGTTTTATATCATAGTTCTACGATGGTGTGTTTGAAGTTTTTATGGACTGCTAGGGTTTGGATATTGTGTTTTACTGATCTTCGATCTGTTATTTATGGGTTTTGAGTGTGTTTTATGGCTTAAATTGTGCTTTTTATGACTTTGTACACTTTGTAGGAAAAATGGACTTTATAGCCAAACCCCACCCTAAATATATCATGCAAAAGTATTTATGAAAATTATATTAATTAAAAATAGGGTATTACACATAAAGTATGATTTAGTTTCGTATGTCACACGCATTTTCGAGATTGATTAATATCATGTATGTATAACTAACAAGTGTGAATAAAATGTATTTCCATTATGATCAAAGTCTCGAGATTACATAGATTGAAATGAAATATGAATACAAGCTTGCTAAAATAGAAAGTATCGAAATATGAATCATTAGACGGGTGCTGCTCTAATCTGACTAGTTACTATAGGATTTAATCATCCTTAAGGGGAGGTTGGTCGGGTTATAAATCAGAAAAAAACATGTTAATTGTCAACCGTAGAAGTCTTGCATGTGGTTAGAGATTATTGCATAGGTGGTTTGTTCATCATCACTGATTATACTATTACTTGCTATTTGCTATGTCTTCATCTCAGTTCTTATTAGTTAATTTAGGTTATTAGTTAGTTAATTAAAATCAATAAAAATCCAAATTAATTTAGCTAGTTTTTTTTTATTGACAAATTTCTTTACTCCAGTCGTGTATGGGACTTGAACCTAAGACCGCTGTAACGCTTTGCATTTATGTACTTTCCTTATTTAGAAGGTTGTATTCACATTTCTATTTTTAGAAACTTTTAGTTGTATCGTATTCGCATTTCATTTCCAATCTTGTAGACCGAGACTTTGATCGTAATGGAAAGTTCATTTTATACTCATACTTGTTATACTAGTGTTATACGCAAACAATTATCAAATACACATTTACGTGTAAACCGAGACTTATCATACACTTGAATTATCAAGCTTACGTGCATGATACTTATCACATGTTTACAATCACGTTCCATACTCGAAAACAAGTTAAAACACAACCTTGGGTATAAAATAACAAACTTACGGAAGTTCAAGGGCCAAAATGCTAAAAAACAAACTTGGGCAGGAAAAAGGGCACGCCGCGCCTCGCGGGCAAGTAACCCTTTGCTTGTTGCGCGACGCGAACATGTCTAATTGACGTGTGTTGAGGTGTACGGATTTTTAATGTATTTTTAGTACCTTTTTCCTTTTTATCAAGATTTAAATTTATAAAACACGATATATAACTATCACTCTCTAGAACACGCTATGGCAAGGGCACCCATCGTTGGCGTAGTATAGTGATGGTAAGATACCGAGGTCGTCCAAGGACACAAGAGCTTTTAATACCGGAATATCGTCGACGTCTAATCTAACCAAATATAGATAGAAAATTTTTGTTTTTGTTTTTAAATAAAAATAAAAGTAAAGAAATAAAATAAATAAAAACAGTTAGGCAAGATAGAATCACGTGGATCCAACTCGTCATTTATGTATCCTTTGATGATTTCCTCGCTTTGGGTTTTTTAAGAGATTATCTTAGTTACTGTGGCATGTCCCTCATTTGGAGGCAACGCTACCCTCAGCCATATTGGTCTGAGTCAGTAGGGATACAGTCCCGCAAGGTCGGATTATAGGAAGATAATTAAGTAAGTTATTAATGCAAAAAGTGGCATGTCCCTCTTTTGGAGGCAACGCCACCCTCGGCCATATTGGTCTGAGTCAGCAGGGACACAGTCCCGCAAGGCCGGTTCAAAGTTTTAATAGTAGTTTATTTATAAGGGATTACAAACTGTTCCTACTTCCCCCGATTTGATGATATCTGCCTCAAGGGAAGTCCTACTAAGCTTGAATCGGGTCATCGCAGGATCTATACACTAAACGAGACAAGAACTTTACCCAACCACCCTTCTAACCCCCCCTTCAAGGCAGTTAACGCGCTTTATATAGACCGTAAAGACACGAATGAGTGACTCAACGAAACATGAAGAAATGATTAAATAAAGTTCACCTTCAATATAAAAAACTAGTTATTAAAGTCATTAATACAAACACAAATAAAAACTTACCAAAGCTAGGAAATTAAAAGTAATACATAAATGATTTTGTCTTCACCAAGCGATGTAAGAGATTAGCCAAGCATGACCTTTGTTTGACAAAAACTCTTACTATCAATCTTGGATCCCGAGACCACACACACACTCTAAGGATGGAAGATGAATGAAAGCGGTGGATGATGGTGGTGGAGTGGTGGCAAGTGTGAGAGAAGTGGGGTGCCAAGAGAAGTGGCTTGCCAAGGGATGGTTTGCAAATGAGCCAAACACCTCCTTTTATAGTTGAAAACAGTAGCTTCACACGGCCCCGTGCCCTCCAGGCACGGCCTCATGTCCTTCATTTTCTCTGTCTTCATTTAATGTTGTGTCAGCTCTTCTGCACACACGACCCCGTGTCCTCTGTACTTGTTGTACGAACCCATATTCGTGAATCTGAGAGTTGACCATGACCCGTGCTTAGGGGACACGACCCCGTATCCCTTGTCATTTTCTGTTTGTCTTTATCTTATGGGAATCTTGGATGGGGGCACGGCCCATGCCTGGCTGGCACGGCCCCGTGCTTGGCTTCTGGTCTTGTTATTTTTGTCTTTGGGGTGAAGCTTGGAGGGCCGATATAATGTGCCAACTTCTTTTCTTCATATTTATGTTGGTTTTCGTCGTTAATTTGTTCTTTTTGTCTATTTAAGCTCTTTTAATCCTGAAAATCAAAAGTAAACAAAGAAACGCGCTTTTCTAACATTAATACTAAAAAAGAATTGTTTTATATCTCATTTGATATGATTTATATGTTGTATTTTGTACATATCACTAATCCGCATATAGTTGTTCCTTAGCTACGGGTTGGTCACCTTTTCCACCTCCATTCTTCCCCAATCACCTTATTTCTCCATTAAAATACTATCCCTAATCAACCACTATATAACCAAGCCTCATACACCTCCATTTCACTTTTCCAAACCCTCAAACACTCTCAAAACACTCTATAATCAGTTGGAATATCAAGTTTGGGCAAACTCTACTTAAGTCCAAAAGTGAGCTTCTACCTCACTTTTCTCCATATTTCTTCATCCTTTTTTCTACTTGAAAGCTTGGAACACCTCTATGAATGTTTTCCACAAGTTTACCATGGTAAACTAACGTGGAACATCACCATTTGAGGTCCAACTTTCTGTTTTGGTGTTATCTTTCACCAACTTTTCATAAACTCATTTACTTGTGAGAATCTTGCACCTACCATGCTTCTAATCAAACCTATGGTTATGGGGCTTTAGTATGGTTGATTCTCATAAGTTTAGAGGTCTAAACAGCTCCCAAACTATCTGTTTTAACAAGGTTTTAAACAACTACGAGTGTTGAAACCATCCAAGTTCATCCTCTTCAATACGGTGAAACTTGTGTTTTGGTGAAATTGTGAACCATGGAAGCCTTGGCTTTCCAACTATGTTCCACTACCTCAGTTGATGATTTGTTAGTTTAGATTTCACACCACTAAAACTCAAACGATTTCCAACAAAGGGATAAGGCTACATCACGTCCCCAAACACTTTCCATGTTTGGGATGCACCTATCTAGCTAGCTCACTTGGTTGTTTGTAGGTTTAATAGGTTTAAGTTCTTATTATTTTCACATTCATGACCAACCAAAATCATCAACAAAGTTGATGATTTTGTGCTTTGGTGAACCATATAATGAGGTTTAATGGGTGCTAATCTGTAACACCCCAAAACCCGAATGTTTATATTGTTGTATGTTCCTTTAGGATATATTATGAAATAAGTAACTAGGCTAATTAACCTAGTTAAGGGAAAGGTAAAAAGCTAAGGAAATATGAAAATGGTGCCAATTATGTTTAATTATCAAACATGAGGGACTAAAGTGAGGTAAAATGAAAGTTGAGGTTATACATATGAAACATACACACAAACACACACACACGTATGTGTGTTCTGGAATGAGCCAGGAAGCTCCATGAGAGCTCAAGAACCCTAATCAAGAAATCATCAAATTGAAAGGTTAAATGAAGCTTAAAGTCATAACCGAGCAAGGATTATTGATCATCTTCACAAGGGGATCGCAAGGTATGTCTTAAAAGTTAGATTTGTGATTATGCCCGAAGTGGGTTATGTTGTAAATTACGAAATTGTATGAAATTGAGTATGAGTATGTGTTAGAATCCTCATTTGGAACATGAATTATGCATGGTTTGGGTTAATTTGATGTTTATATGTGAAACCCATTTGGTTATGGTGATGATGACAACTTGAATGATCACCCATGTCCAACTCTTGCTTAATATTGATGTATTTTGGCATGCATGATAGATTCTTGTTAGAGGAATTGAAAGAAATGTGATACTAGTATGTTTAATGATTATGTAGAAATGATTTATGATGATTAGAAGGAGGAATTTTGGTGAATTATGTATGAGGTTAGAAGGATATGCATGAATTAGTTGTACATTAAGTTTAGATGGTAGTACGCACACAAGGTGTTTGATGAAATGCCTAAACGACAATAATATGTGAAATTCGTACCATACGCTTGAATGATGTGATGAATATATATGGATTGTTTGATCGTATTAGTTTCAACTTAAGAATAGTTATGGAACGAATGAGAATCCTAGAAAAGAGTAAACTTAAATGATATTGGCGTTAACTATGAAGATGTTGTTATGAACGGAATGGTATGTATATGTGTAACTATTTGATTATGTGGCCAAATATGTCCTACAAAATGAGTATGAAGCATAGATGGCATAATGACTATGTTCTAACATGTTAATTTGTGAATGAATATGTGTCTAAGTTGGAAATTGAAATGCTTGATGGTTGACTTTATGGAAAGTCAACAATGGTAGGAATGTTGTGAGGTGGATCTCTTATCATAAATGTACGGTTTAGGAAATCTAGTGATGCACGATATATTCATAGCGAGATATGTAATGACGTGTTTATATTATGCGAGTAAAAAGGATCTCATTGTTAATCTATGCTATGAGTTGCATGAAATCCACTAATGAAAGTCAATTGTTAAGCATAGATTTATCGTGATTGATGCTATGTGCGGCCTTGTTTACTAACAAGGGTATCAATGTATGGTCATGAAAGGATAGATAGCATGTCTACGGGCTCAAGTACGGAGGCTAACGGGTCGAAAGAAAGCATGGAACCTGTTTTGGTCAAAAATTACCGAAGCAATTAAGTGATCAAATTAGTTAAGTGAGGTAGTGTGCTAAAAAATGTGTCGAAAATATGCTGGTTATGTTGTTTGGAAAAACAGTGTTCAGGATACGGCCCAGGATATTGAGCTGTATCTACGATCAAACAATGAGCAAGAAAGTAAAGTAAATGACACGAGATGTACGAGGAAAGCCCTTGATCAATCTAGATCGCCGGCACAAAACCTCGGGAGCTGACAATCGCAGCTGCCTTGTTGTTCTTATTGCTTTAAACTTCAGGATACAGTGCAGGATATAGATCAGATCGCTAAGTGTTACAACGAATTTGTATGAAAGTGAAAATTGCTAAGTGTTAGAGTGTAGCGGATGTGATTGTGATGTCCTAGTTGATCTAATATACCCACCTATTTATAGTAACGAATTACAAACAATAATCCCTACAAATATGGGCTACTCCGAATATTCCATTATGAACGTTATGGACCGAGTAATACGGCTTCAACGTCTTCACTTGAACGACTTGGACCGAGTCTTCCGTGGAATAAGTCTTATTAACGTTGCTAGCTTTTAACCCACGTGCCTGCACATAATCCATTAGTGATCCCGAGGATACCATTCAGGATGTTACCAATATCCTGAACTAGCATCCCGGATGTAAATAGATATAATATAAACAAGATATATATCAAGATATTTTCCAGGATATGGGCTCAGAATTTCACCCATAACAATTGTCCCCAAAAATATTACCGTTTGATATCCTAACGGTTACATTTTTTCACAGTGGCCGAGGCAATTAAGAGATAAGACTATTGATGTGACGGCTTTCAACCACCCGACCTATATTTACTCATCATGCCCTATATCTTCTCATCCCCATCTCTTTTTTAACTACAATCGTCAAGGAAAAGGTAATATTCTCTCCCTCATTTTCATACTCATCTTTATCATCTTTCTCTGGTGACAATTCAGGCGACCAAATGCCCAGGCAAACAAGGTCCAGTTCAGGCGACTCGGCTCCCACATTCATCCAACAGAACCTTCTCCGAGAACCGGAGAAGGAAGCATGTACCTTCGATAGTGCTCACCTGTCAGCCTTGAAATCCTCCGGCATCTTCCCGGAAGGGACCGTGTTCAGACCGTTTGACCGGGAAATCCGGTCGGATATGGTCTCCAGTGAGTGGATATGCTTTAGTGCTTTCCCTTTTACCCTAGGGCTACAATTCCCCTTTCCGGATTTCATCTCCGAATTCTTTAATATCACCAAAATTTCTTTCAGCCAAACCATGCCAATGCTCTGGCGTGTTTTATCTGTTCTTGACCAAATCAAGAGAAACCACATTCCTGACCTTTCTATCCATGATCTGCCCCTAGCTTACAAACTTAGATGTCACGGATCATGCAGGTTTCTGTTTTATTCTACTTCTGGTGACCCATTGATACTTCGTGCCACCAGGAACGAGGATGGTTGGCAATCCAAATATTTCTTTGTAAAAAGGGATTCAATCCCTGGTGGAACGGATTATCCGATGAGATGGTTGAAGAAGGGTAGGATTTAGGGTTTAAAGATGATCCTGCCTGTTATCCTGCTTTATATCCTGAACTGACCAACTTCCTCTGTCGTGTATGCAGCTGATTTCAGGAAAATTGCACCTCCCCTTGTTGATTCTCAAAAAAGAATAGACGCCATCAGACTCCTTCCAGAGGCGGAGAGAAGCTTCAACCCATCTCCACCAACTCCAAGCCCTCTTTCAAGCGCAAACATGTCTGGTAAGGATCCTGCAAGATATCCTGTACACACATGTTTTTATTTGATATTTTTAGGAGAGGTTTAGAATTTTACTCCCTGTGTGCAGATTCCAGCAAAGTTCCAGTCTATCTAGATCTCGATGAACTTGACAGTTACCCAACTCCAACCATAGTCAAGAAGGAGGCTCCTGTTGCTACTAGCTCCAAGCCACTCCCAGCTCCCAAGGCCAACCCAAGGACCCGCGCTTCCACAGCAAAAAAAGAGAAAGGGTCTTGAAGTCAGTGCTCCAAGCTCAGAAGGGTTCTCCTATGACGAACTCAGCTTCACTGATTCCTTAGAGCCAATGACATCCTTCCTTAACAAGGTAATATCCTGACGCATATCCTTCATGTATATCCTGCACATATATCCTGCATGTATATCCTAACAGGATATCCTGATAGGATATCTTAATCATTATATATATATTCTAACTTGTACCTGTTATTGATGTGTAGGGCCTCCAGCATTTGCTCCACTTGTATAATGATGCATGTTAGGGCTGGATTTTTATAATACATGATCCTTACAGGTGATCCTAACCAGTGATCCTTGTTTCTTTGGCAGATAGTGATCCTCAGCAGAGTTCCAGGAGCAGGATCACGGACCATCATAGGATCCTCATGCTAACAGTTGCTTTCATTGAACTTAATGTCATTTTGCAGGAATGTCTAGCAGGATCCGCTCTTAGCATCACAATCAAGGGACGCGTCTTTACAACTTTGGCATATGCTTAATCAGAGAATAACGTTGTAAAGGATATGGAAACTCAGCATGATTTAAGGGCGATAATTTAGGCTAGATTTACTTTTATTCCTAAAGGGGTAATGAGCTGATTATTAGTCTTTTTACCTAAAATAGGCCACCTACACTTGTATATATAACACTCTTCCCCATTCGGAAGACACACAACACAATTCTCACACGCTTAGACACTCGAAACTATAGTGATCCTTGTACTCAGCTCATTATCATCCGAAGTTGTAACCATATTTTGATATATTGAAGTTGGTGATCGGTAGTTGCCATCACCCGAGGTTTTTTATGCCGGAGATCATACATTGATCAAGGGCTTTTTCCTCGTATAAATC